>NC_054382.1:108315714-108615714 GCF_017654675.1 Xenopus laevis
TTTCAATCTAGGTGAGCTGGAAAATTCAGTCCATGAAGTCCAGTTGCTCAGAAACATAAAGTGAGCAAATATAAGTCACTAAATATCTAAAAAATATATATTCTGAATTGTTGTTTGAAATGTAATATTATCATCCTTTATTTATATACCACCCAGCATGCTATGCAGCATTTTACAGTTATTGATGGATGTTTACCTCAGTCGTTGATTCAGTGGAGCTTACAAATTTAGGTTGTTATCGTAGACATACTATGGTCAATTTTATCAGGAGTCACTAAATCTGCATGTCTCTGGAGTGTGGGAGGAAACCAGAGTACTTAGAGTAAACCCAAGCAGACATTGGGAGAACATACAAATCCCATACATATAATGTACTCATGGCAACTGAATCCAGGATCCCAGCACTGGAAGATTATTATTATTAACATGTATTTATATAGCGCCAACATATTGCGTAGCACTGTGTGATAGATACAATCCACTGTGCCACTTCTACAGGTTTATAGTGGTTAGAAGTTCACCAAAAATTTTAGTCTGACCTACAGATCTCTGTTTATTTGGTGTGCACAATTTCACAACTACATACATAGTATAACAAATGTAAACAATAGGGGCCCTTACACATGGATTTTTGTTGTGCTTTTGAACAGCATTTCATGCACAAGTTCGGATACACCTAAACTAATGCTGCCAGGTAGTACCCACCAGACCTGGGCTTTAGTGCATTCACTGTGCATCATGTTATTTATACATGTAACCAGCTACATTTTTATACACAGGTCAAATATACAGAAATGCATTGTGATACAAAAGCAACAAAAGCATTTTGCATCATGTAACATGCAATTCGATATTCAATATTGGAACTAGGGTTGCCACATGTTTAGTTTTGAACCAGACAGCCCGTTCTTCCCTTGAGATGTCCAGATTAAAGCCACCAAACTGAGTTTCTCTTATTTGAAACCTTGACAGATCTCCATCTGAGACATCTAATTATTATTCCTGATATGTCAACCCACCCTTACACCATAATCACATCCTCCATAAAATGTCATTGGCTGTCCCCTACCTTACTAAACAATTGTTTAACAGTATATGCTGAGTTTAGAAACATGTGTTTGAGTTTAGCGCTGTGTACGTTGAGCCCGGGTGCACACACCCAAGACCTTCAGCAAGGGAAGCCAAAAACCAGAAAACATCAAAAGAGGCTGGCACAAGCCTGAACCCACAAAGTAGTAAAGCCGGAATTAGATTGTAAAAGGGTTAAAAAAGCTTACATTTTATTTTTCATTATTAAGTGCCAAAGCCTGACGCGTTTCGTGTCTACCTAGAACACTTACTCATAGGCTGAACATTACACAATACATACATGGTATTTAAAAGAAAAATGGCCAATGGGAAACAGGTAGGCGGTGCTACCCAATGTGTCACTCAAAGAAAACATGCAAATCCTAATATTCAATGGATACACCTCCCAGGCCAGAGCACTACATGGATTATCTTAATTACAGAATACAGAGTACTAATAATAATATGTGAAGTACAAAATAATTTTGTTGAAGGGGAAAAGAAAGAAGGGAAAAGTGGAATGACTATTATACATAGCAGGAAACATCAAAATCTAAATTTAAACCAGGTACAAGGGGCTGCCTTGTACCTAAGTGAAAGATCCATTTGGTCTCTATTTTTAATAACTCTGAATAAATATTCCAACCCCTTATATTTGGAACTGCTCTGTCTATGTGTTTTGAATTTCGAGCTATTATTTATGTACTTTTGTGTACTTTGAATAGGGAATTGTCCAAATTCGATTTGAAAAAAAAGTGAAAATTCAAATATCGAAATTTATCATGTACTGTCTCTTTAAAACTTCCACTTCAACCATTCGTCATCTAAAACCTGCTGTATAATAAAAGTCCTTTTCAAATTAAACATGAAACACAAATTGTATATTTTTATTTAAGCATTCGTAGCTGTTGTAAACTTTGTTTAAAAAATCTCAGCTGTCAATGAAATATTGCCGGCTCCTTCGCTATGCCTTAGGCATAGAGGCGGGCTAGGAAATATTCTTTCACTTTTCATTCTGCACTTGCTAGAGGTAACTGCTCTACCCACATCCCCCCTGTTCTCTTCTCAATTTAATTGTGTAGCCAGGGCATGGGGAAGGACATCAGGTCTCCCATTCTGGTGCACAAACAAGATTTTGAGATGATGCAAGGCTTGCCTTAATACCAGTGTCCTCAACATGGTGCCTTGATAAAGGCCTTATGCTTGATAAAGGGGTCTGACCCCGAAACGTTGCTTTTTCTTTGAATAAACGCAAGGGCTTGTCCCTGCTTGCACCTGCCCTTTGAGTGCCAGTGATTTTTTACTTATTTGAAGTTGGAGGGTGCTGACCCCCCATCACCGTGCACCGGGCAATCAACACGAAGGCCAGGGAGTGCGAGAAGAGCTTTTCATCTCAACATGGTGCCCGCCTGCTTGCTATAATTATTAATTCCCAAACGGAAGGAAACAAGATTCAATATTTTTTACTGTGTACTTAAAGTTCATTTTGCTTGACTAACATGATAAAATAGGATTTGGATTTTTTTTTTGTGGGTGACAGGTCCCCTTTAATGTAAACAAATCCAGATTTAACAAATCATATTTATAAATAATTATCTTTAATTCCTCTAATCAGTGTAATTTTCATTCTCTGGATACTCTGTAACTACATCATCTATTTCTATAAAAATAAAAAAAAGCTAAATTGCATATTCATGGGAAGGCCTTATACCAGTGATTAGTAAAGCAGAAACATGATACCACCTTATTTATTAAGGATAAAAGCTTCCCTTCCCCATAAAATAAATTCATTGCTATTAAACTTTCTTCAGAACACAGGAACTTGGACACTCAGAGACACTTCTAATTCATAGCATCAGTGCATGAACCCTTCTTTTTCTGGCATATTACTGCAGGTAGCTCTAGTGTCGTTTTCATTATGGCCAAGTTATTATCTTCATGGGCTCTCAAAGACTACATTCAAAAGGATAGCTTTATTTCATTTTGGCATATAAGGTTACTCTGTTATATTTTTCTACACATTTTACTTTCAAATATGTTGTCACCCAGCATAATACATAATTTTAAATAGTCCACTTTGGGCATATTACCAATTAGCATATTTTCATTGTTTAAGAGTAGATAGGCTTCCATAGAAAGTAGCCTAGCTCACTTTAAACACAGAAGATAGGTCTCTTTTACTTGCATCTCTTTGCCATTGATTTCTTTGGGGTCTGGTGTATTCCTGAAATATGTTAGGAAATATTCCATACAAGGTAATTTGGTTTATCTTTAAAAAGTAAGAAGAATTCTTAAAATGTATACAAGGCGATTTCCCAGCCACCAGAGAGTACCAGAATAAATCTTGTGGTGGAGCTGGGGGGGTGAGGGGATCAGCTGAAGAAAAATGTTGCTGTGACATCACTCGTAGACTACGAGTGATGTCACAGCAACATTTTTCTTGGATGTGACATCACATGAAACAGAGGTGACATCAAGTGCTGCAGTGCACGTGAGGTCACTTCCACATGCTATAGGGCTCACCTAGGATGGCACCAGACCTTAATACAGAACTTTATTTATAAACTATAGGTTGGGTTAAAAATACCAAACAATTTTAAATATCTTAAATAAGAAAAAGAAAATAATGAATGATAAAAAATCATCCATTTTGAAAAGGTACTTAAAAAAGCTCTATAATAGAGTATGTGGGGAATATACCCTTTCATATTTCATTTCAGGAATACATCAAGCGAAACATGCCTTTTTCTTGGTTACACATATTATATATCAATTTTTCTGTAATCCAGGTTCTAATAGATACTGTGCTAGTATTTACATAATGAACCAATATAAGTGCTTTAATCTTAGATTTAACATTTATTTCCATTGATTTATTGAGGCTCAAAGGGGAAAAAACCATGAAGTCTACCATTTTCAATGGCTTGGTTTTGATTATTTTATTGATATAGAATACTTTTTGATCATTTAAGCTCATTGAACGCACAGCTTTATTAACTCACATGAAAGAATTCAATATAGCATATTTCTTAATCAGACTTTAGCTTTTACATCTCATTATATATTGTTTGTCTTTTCATCTGTTCAAAAGATTCTCTCTGGAGCTTCAGATGCAATGCTAAGGGTTTGAGCAACAAATCCCTCTTTTTTTTCCCTTTTTATTCTTAGGTGCCGTTTCATGGTAATATGATCAGTAGAGAAGGTGATGTAGGCAACCTTTTTAACACCATACATCATATCCAGAGTATACAAACACTCCAATTTGTACTTTGACAAAATTAGGGAGGCTATAAGGAAAGCCTCCTTGGCTATGATTCTGATGAATAAGCTAGTCTTTGAAGTCAGTACAACTCATAATGGAAAAAAGAGCCATCCGACTGTTCAGAATGAGCAAGTAGTGATAACATTTTTCATTTCTTTTAGGGAGATAATTTTGCATCATTCTTTTCCTGTGATCTCCACAGCCCCACTGATTATAATGGTGACTGAATTGTTGCAGTCATTGCTGCCCTGTAGTGAATTTTTCCATAGAAAAAATATATGTATTCACACTTCTTTTCATATCGCTTTTAACTCCGGCTACAACAATGAAAGCAAAGAAAAGTAAAAATAAAAGCTTTTTGTAAGGTACAATGCATTGCAAAGTGATAGCAAAAGAAGGGGGGTCTTTTTACATTGCAAATGTAATTGGGGAAGGCTGTGCAATAGTTTATGGTGTAGGCTCCCACAATGCCGGGTATGGTAAAAATACAGAGAGATATGGGGGGAAGTTTCAGCCTAATACAAGATGTGTAAAAGGGCAAGCTGTAAGAAACTTACCCTGGTGGTCTAGTGGGCAGCGGGGTCCACGCCGCGTCCTTGGCGTGGACACCTGCTGCGCTGCTCCTGTCCTTGCCGGCACCATTTTGGATTCCTAGGGCACGCGAGGTGCGCCTGCGTGTCTCTTAAAGGCCAGCGCACGTTATGGCGCCAATTGGATCCCTATTTAAGGCCCATTCAGACCTGTAGCTAGTGCCCGTTATGGGATCATATCCTGTGGTTTCCTGAGCTTTTTGTTACCTGTTCCTGAATTTGCTATCCTGACTGATTATCCGTGTCTGACCCTGCCTGTTTCTGACTACTCTGCATTCTGTATCCTGACCCTTGCCTGCCTACGACAACGCTTCCTGCATAACCCCTTGATTGACAACCCGGTTTGACCCTTGCCTGCCTGACGATTCTGATATCCGCCTGCCTCGACCCAGCCTGCCTGACCATCCTTCTGCCTTATCCAGTCTGTCTGATTATCTGGTTTTGACCCCTTGCCTGCTGACGATTCTGTTATCTGCCTGTCCTGATCTGGTCTGTTCCGTTTCCACCAGACGCCTTGTCCTTGACCTTCTGCCCAAAGACTCTTGCTATCCGGTCGTGCCCCTTTGCCAGCCAGAACTCCTCCCCTTGTACCCCTCGTTAAGTCCAGGTGGCACCCAATTAAGCTGAGGGCTCCTCCCGAAGGCCAAAGGTGGTCACACTACTGGTGAAGCCGAGACCAGGGTCCTTAGCATTTGTTCTGGTATTGGGTGCCGGCCGTGACACAAACTAGGGGTGAAAAGCCACGATGCACAGTTGTGAATGGATATCAATACTATGATCTCACCCAACCTCAGAAAAGATGATGCAACCAAATTAAGTGCAAGGAATGCATAGTGAAAAAAAGGCACTTAGCTTTGTAGTGTCAAATTTTGAACTCCATGCAAAGGTGGGCATCAACAGTTGCAATGTGATTGTGCAACAACACAACAACAAATATAATGTGTTGACAAGATAATGAAATAAGGTCTCATCTCGTTAGTTAGGAACAATGTGGTACCAAAGGTATGCCCATAATAATGATCAGAATTGTAGCCAGAATTTGGTGTATGTCAAGTATAAAGGAATAGGGGTACAATATAAGCTGCAATAGGGAAAATGAAGGAACAGCAAGTTTTATGTCAGGTGAACAATGTAGGGAATTAAAAATGAAATAGGGAACACTAGTCAAGGAGCAATGTAGCACAAGTATAGAGTAAATAGATATATTGCTTCTTATACAATGCAGTGAATCATAGTTAATTATGTTACCTGACTCTGTGTGCTTTCCTTCATGTCACTTAATCTGGGATCCCACATATGGTCATAGAACTGGAAATGACTGCATTCACAGGCAAACAAGTCAAATACGTTTTCTCACTTAAAAAAAAAAACACTCAATTCGTGCAAATTGGAGTTCTACTATTTCAGCCTTTATGTCATTCAGAGTCTACAGTTCATGAGATTTAGCAGTATTCACTAAAATCTGTTTTTGTTCAGTATTTTTCAGAAGTAGTTGCAGCTGTCTGACACAGTCCTACCCAGTTCATGTACATGCTGCACAAGAATATGCTTGTCAGCTCCCTTTTGTGATTGCCTTTATAATTCTATATTGCTATGCCCTAATAATACAATTTCTCAGATTTGCTGGGAGATGAAATAATGTGAACCATTTGGCTGCAACACAGCCCTGCGGTATGCATTTTGTATAAGCATCCAGCTTAAACGAAGGGTAATTAAGCTTGGACTGGCATGATTGTCTTTTGTCATGATTATGCCCTTTTAAACTCTCATGCTGCTTGATACTTTACCTTTGATAATATTTAGACAATGGAAACCATGTTGTTATCACATTCGACTTTAAATTTTGCCTGAGTGAGCCATGAACAGATAATTTGAAAGGCATAGTTATGCTGTATATTATCATATAACAAAACAACAGATGTGGCCTTCCAGGTAATATCAGAACACATGGATTAGTTTACTACAACTGAAAATAAATAAAAGTGCATTTTTGTAATGAGATCAGTATAATCAGTACAATAGTTGATTGGCTATTGCTGTAACATCTGTTGTGTTGCCAGGGATTTAATTTGAACTAGATGTTGGACGTTGGGCTGTGATGCATTCATCTACATCTGATGACCTAGGTGTACTAAAGTGGATAGAAATGTGACAAGCAGTGTAAGGAGGAGAGACAGCAGGACACAATGGTAAAATAATTAAAATAAATGTATTTAGATAACAAAATGAGCATCACTCTATGGAGTCTCTTAATAGATCCCTAGTAAGGCCTCATCATGTGTATGCAGTGCACTTTTGGTCCCAGTGATTATAAAAGATATTAATGAAGCTGGAAATAGCAAATAGACATGCAACTAAACCGGTGAAAGGAATGGAAGAATTAAACTATAAAGAAACATAATTTTGCCTCTTTATAGGTCCCTGGTAAGGCCTCATCTGGAGTATGCAGTGCAGTTTTGGACTCCAGTCCTTAAGGGGGATATAAATGAGCTGGAGAGAGTGCAGAGACTAAGTGAAACTTAACTGGTTAGAAGGATGGAAGACTTAAACTATGAGGATAGACTGTCAAGGTTGGGGTTGTTTTCTCTGGAAAAAAAGGTGCTTGCGAGGGGACATGATTACACTTTACAAGTACATTAGAGGACATTATAGACAAATAGCAGGGGACCTTTTTACCCATAAAGATGATCACCGTACCACAGGCCACCCCTTCAGACTAGAAAAAAAGAACTTTCATTTGAAGCAACGTAGGGGGTTCTTCACAGTCAGGACAGTGAGGTTGTGGAATGCACTGCCGGGTGATGTTGTGATGGCTGATTCAGTTAATGCCTTTAAGAGTGGCTTGGATGATTTCTTGGACAGACATAATATCAAAAGCTATTGTTATATTAAACTGTATAGTTAGTATAGATATGGGTATATATAATTTATGTGAGGATATGGAGGGGTGTGTGTGTGTGGATGCTGGGTTTCATTTGGAGGGGTTGAACTTGATGGACTTTGTCTTTTTTCAGCCTGATATGTAATTGTCAAGATTGGCAAGATGTTGCCCCTTTAGACTTGAAGAACTAGACATTTGAAGCAGCAAATGTGTTTTTTTACGGTGAGGGCATAGTGAGGCTGTGGAATTCCCTGCCAGGAGATGATGTGGTGGCAGTTTCAATCAATACCTTTAAGAGCAGCTTGGATGAC
This sequence comes from Xenopus laevis, assembly GCF_017654675.1. Taxonomy (NCBI): domain Eukaryota; kingdom Metazoa; phylum Chordata; class Amphibia; order Anura; family Pipidae; genus Xenopus; species Xenopus laevis. The sequence goes on from NC_054382.1 coordinate 108,323,827, forward strand.
TTCTTGAACAAGCATAATATCCAGGGCTATAGTGATCTTAAGATCTACAGTTAGTTTAAAATTGTTATGTGTATTTATATTTATGAAATCAATGAAGAAATCAGCACTCACAGGACTTATGAATCCAACAAGTGATTTATTTGAGAAAAAACTAAACTTTTTGACTGGAAACCCACCCTTTTTAAAAGTGGGGACTCAGCTTAAACTTTAGCACAAACAGGGTCTTGCAAGTTTTAACATATATTACAAGATCACAGATTCGATACTCACAATGGTATTTATCAAGACCCCTTTTAGACTAATGGAACAGAGCTTTGATTTAAAGAAGTGTAGGGGGTTCTTCATGATGAGGGTAGTGAGGTTGTGAAATGGACTGCCGGATGATATTGTGATGGCTGATTCTGTTAATGGGGCTTGGATGATTTCTTGGACAAGCATAATATCCAAGGTTATAGTAATACTAAAATCTACAATTAATATAAATATTGGTATATATAGTTCATAATTTGGTGTAATTGAGGCAGATTTACTAAAGGACGAAGTGGCAGTCATTAGTGAAAATTCGCCAGAAATCTCATCCGCAGGGACACCGCCAATTTACTAACAGGCGTAGAGGACAATTCGCTAGCAAAAGAGACTGTCGCTAGCATAGTTTTGCACCTTATCGCCAGACAAATTTTGCTCAGGTGAACGATCGTTACGCCACCAATTCACTAAAGTCCAAATTTTACAGAATGTTACGTCTTTCTCCCGAGTTTCCTTCGCCACTTTAGACCTGGTGAACTGATAAGATGAAGCTACATCCTCCTCAATATGATGTCAGTGACATCATATCCTGTATGCTGAAAAGTCATGAAAGTTCTAGAAAACACTGGTGTTTTTTTTCATATTTTACCATTAAAGGGCAACTAAAGTCTAAAATAGAATAAAGCTAGAAATGCTGTGTTTTGTATGCTTAACATAAACATGAACTTTCTGCACCAAAAGCCCAATTAAATAAATGATTTATGCTTTTAAAGTAGGCCACAGGGGGCTGTCATCTTGTAACTATGTTAAACATCTTTGCAATACCAAGACTATGCACATGCTCAGTGTGATCTGGGCTTCAGTTGCTAGGTTAAGCTTAGGGATCATCATAAATGATCAAAACAACACAAGTCAAATAATATCTGCCATTGAAGCTGATACAGCAAGACTGATTAATAATCAGAATATACAGACTGCACTGGGTCTGTGGATACACAGTTGTTACAGGGAAACAAACAAAGCTGCTCAAATTCTGGGAAGTAAAAAAATGGGATTTTATTTGTTTGCCTTTACATCCCATTTAAAGAATTTTGTGTCAACATTTTTTTCCCAACCATTTGAGGGGCATTTCAAATTTGTTCTAGTGTGTGCTCATGTCTAGGGTATTAGAAGGATTTATTTTGTCTTTATTTTGCTTCCTTAGACATTTGTAATAAGTGGCCACTTCAAACAATTATGCATAATCAGCAGGTTTGCATTTTCCCGTGATTCAAATCAAACACAGCAAGAAAACGTGGCCGTGAATATACTCAAGATGAATTATTAAAAGTCAAATAGTTGTGAATTTGTAATAAAAAAGGCAAAAATTAGCATGAGCCATCTGTGTCACTACAGTGCGATCAATTATGACCAAATGATTTCCATTTTCTTAATGATTTTTTTTGTATTATTAGGCACCATTTATAAAAAAAACACTAACAAAAATCAGATAGTGTTGCCCAAATGTTTTTTGAAGTGAGACAATCATTAAATATAACCCATGAAGCATAAAGGGCATGGGTAGGCAGTGGAGCATTAAAATCTCTTAAAAGTCCAGCTCTGGCCCAACTTATAAGTGGACAAGTTGTAGGAAAAAAAAGTGTTCAATAAAAAGGTTGCATTAAAGGTGTAAAAAAAGATAATTATTTATTATTGTTGCTTTTCCAATGAGAAGCCAACGTACACACACACAATTTTAATATAGGCTAGTCACATGTAAGATGCCTTCGTTTTTCTTATTTGAGAACAACCACAGATATTCTTCCATATACAAGATATCAGCAAACTTGCAAAAACGCCAGCTTAAAAAGTGACCCCTTAAAAAGGTATATTCAATGTTGATGATTCAGCAAATTCTTATTTTTGATCTTTACATGAATTTCTTTTAAAATCACCATATTATAATGCATCTTTACTATGGGCTTATTTAATTTTGAATAACACCTTTTGCTGACTCAGTAAGGGTTGGACCATATGAAATAAACCTTACTCTTAGTAAATTCCACTCAACAGTAAATAAATACTGAAGAAGTGAAGATACAATAGACAAAACCATTTAAACATTTAGAACTTACACTTTACACTTTTAAAAATGATCTGTGGTACCAATTACTTTTGGGAGCCAACTATCTTGTTGTGATATAGACACATTCAGTGGGTGGATCCATCTACACGTTGGCCTGTTCCATTTCTACATCAGTACACGAGGACCAAACAGGCACTGGTATCCCACAATTAATCAGTGCTTCAGTGAGGTCAGCTCAAGGCTTGTGCATGAAAATGTTAATCATTAGGGATGTAGCGAACTGTTCGCCCGTGAACTAGTTCGCGCGAACTTCGACAGTTCGCGTCCGCCGAATGTTCGCGAACGTTTGGGAAAGTTCGCATTTTGAGTTCGCGTTCGATTGTTCGACCATTCGACCATTCGAATTCCTTCGACCGCTAAAAATCGAACGATTTCCATTCGTTCGAACGATTGTAAGCATTCGATTCAATGAAAAGCATTCGATCGAATGGCTTCGATCGTTCGATTCGAATGAAAATCCTTCGATCGTTCGAATCGAACGATTTTAGCAGTGTTCGAAGTTCGCGAACTGTTCGCGAACGTTCACATTTTTTGCCGGTGTTCGCGAACGGCGTTCGCGAACACCAAATCGGCAGTTCGCTACATCCCTATTAATCATATTGATCTACTATTGATTTACTAAAGCCACCACTAAGCTGTGCAGCATTAATGACTAAATTACCTATTGGGTCACTAAGTAATTGGCAAGTCTCATCAATAGGTCTTGTTTGACCATTTTCTGGACACAACATTTTTCTCCAGTTCTCCAGTCAACCAGTCTGCCAACATAGTAAACATCAGGTTACTACAGACCTGGGGGAAATCGTGTTTTTAAAATTACATTGCCTGTAGTTTCTCAAGGGTTTTAAAATCCCACAATTGTTATTGCTGCTACCAAAACTATTAAAGCATTTACTTCTTTTAAAACAAAGCCAAGCTTTATATGTTTGCTGCTGATCATCCCTATTCCAGTAGGTGCACCCCATCTTTATTTTTATTTAATTTTTAAGAGCCCCTTCCTTAAACACTATTAAAAACAAAAACAAAAAAATCCCTTGTGTTACAGAAAGCGTAAACTGAGAAGAATATTATTAAAAGCAATCTCTGGATCTATTCCCAAGTTTAAGTCCCTGAAGTCAGCATATCTTGCAGCATATTGACTTTTAGAGAATGCACGTGCTTATTCTTCTAAATGTTAATTAAAGCTTTGTTATATGTTAGAAGGCATTGTATCCCATATTGTAATTTGCTTAAATAGTAAAATATTGTAAATGTGAAAAACATGCAGGTTTTTGGAAAGGAAAGTTCTGTTGTCAGCAGGTTTCACATTGTATGCTCTAACCTAACCTGAACCTTTCTTTCTCCAGTTTCAATAACCTGGCTAGTTGAATAAGCCAGCCCTATATTTTGTTACCATTAGATATAGAGTATTTAATACCATAATTTTTCACTCTGTAATAAAACAATCAGGAAAACACCTTGTAACCCAATTATATATCCTAAAATGGTCTTGTATTTTAGTTACATTATGCTGCAATGTGAGTGCTCACAGCCAAATGCACTTAGCAGCTTATTATTTGCTATTACTCATATACCGTATTTTTACTCTGATTGCACTAAAGCAAACTTTGGCCTTTTTGCTTTTTGTTACTTTTGTCAAACCTAGAAATCCAATTATTTTATTATTATTTATATTATTTTATTTAAGATATCTTTACTTCGTACAGGTATGGGATCCTTTATCAGGAAACCCATTATCCAGAAAACTACAAATTACGGAAAGGTCATCTTCCATAGACTCCATTATAATTAAATGATCCCAATTTTTTAAATATTATTTTCTTTTTCTCTGTAATGATAAAACAGTACCTTGTACTTAAGCCAAGCAAGATATGATTAATCATTATTGGAAGCAGAACAGCTTATTGGGTTTATCTAATGTTTATATGTTTTTTTTTATAGAAAGAGCCATTATCTGGATAACCCCAGAACCCAAGCATTCTGGATAGCATACCTGTATTTTAATTAAATATCTATGTGGGTTATGTAATATAAGATATTAAGGCGGTTATTTATCAAAACCTGAATTTTTCTGATTTTTTAAAATAAAACAGTCAGACCAAACTAGAGTCCACGATTTGCTTCAAATGAAAGTTCTTTTCTTCTAGTCTGAAGGGGTGGCCTCTGGTACGGTGATCCTCTTTATGGGTAAAAAGGTCCCCTGCTATTTGTCTATAATGTTGTCTAATGTACTTGTAAAGTGTAATCATGTCCCCTCACAAGCGCCTTTTTTTTATAGAAAACAACCCCAACCTTTACAGTCTACCCTCATAATTTAAGTCTTCCATCCCCCTAACCAGTTTCGTTGCACTTAGTCTCTGCACTCTCTCCAGCTCATTTATATCCCTCTTAAGTACTGAAGTCCAATTAGCATTAAAATGTAATAATCAGCCCTGTAGTATCTGCTTGATCATTTCTGATGACCAGCAAGCTTAGCTTTTCAACAGCTTCACAAAGCCCACGGAGTATGTGCGTGTCACAGACACTCCTAACAATATCCAAGATAGGAAAGACCTGTAGTAACTTTGAAGACCTCTATCATTATTACTACAGAGATGCTGAACCTTTAGGCTGGTTCAATACATCCAGTATATAATATATGGCATTTCCAGCAATATTCATTTTAGGGGTTAGTTATCCTTTAAATACATGATATCCTGAGCCAGTATAGGATTCCTGGCTGTTTCTAGGCTGAAAGTAGCAATGTGATGTGCCACTTCTGAAACAGTTCCCAGACATTTCAGCCTGTGTTTTTTCTTTCTATATGAAAAACAAACTTACTGAATGGGTTGGCAGTGTGGGACAATCCCTTGTAGTTTTCCTTTAAGGTGAACAGTAGGAATTCTTGTAGACAAACGTAACATTTTATTTTACTTTTTAGAATGTACTGAAGTTAAATAATTCCCAAGAATGCTGGCGCTATTTATTTATACCATTAATGTCAATTGTGGAATCACAGCCATGCCAATGCCCTGCACTAGAGCAAGAGAGACTGAAGGCAATGAGGATTGAAACACAGTCTTCTTTTACAGCTTGCCATGTATTGTTTTCAAGAACAAGTAACCCTGGATAATTTTATATGTCAATAAACCAATCAATATGTTACAAGTGCTCAAGCTGCTTAGCCCATTTGTAGAAGTCTATAATCTAGTAGACAAATCACAGTTTAGTCAAGCATGATCAAGTGATGCCAGAAAGTGATTCTTTCTTCCCATTTCACTCTTTCTATCAAGTGCTAAAAATATAAAAAGACTATGCCAAGCCAGTAAAACTGTTAAAGACATCCCACTCACTTTTAATATAGTTATCCCTAATGCTAGATCTATGCCTATTGTATTTATTATAAAACACGGAAGACGTATTAGACTGGTAGCAGCTGTATTGTGTGTATATATATATATATATATATATATATATATATATATATATATATATATATATATATATATATATATATATGTGTGTGTGTGTGTGTGTGTGTGTAAAATTTTGACTCGCAACAATATTTTTTGTTGCAACAATTTTTTCCACAGTGAATTTTCGCAGCAGTTTAGTGAAAAAATTTGCAAGCGACACAGTGCGGAAATTCGCCACAATTCTATGCCTGCAGAAGAAATTCGCCCATCACTAGTTATGTATTAAAATCTAAAAGTTCTCACTATTTTCTGAAAACCACTCCGACCAAATCCGCACTGACTTTTTCCCCCTATTTATTAATACATTTTTCCTAAAATATGTTATTTGGGAAAAAACTCGATAAAATAGTGATAAAAATCGTACAAATTATTTGGATTTGTCCCCAAAACTGCGACTTTTATAGATTTGATGCCCAAAACCTCAGATCTTTTTGGATTTGACACCCAAAAACCACAAACTCTTTGGATTATAGAACGAAGTCCAGCACAGATCAACAGGACATTTGTCATTGACTTCTACATGAACTCGGCATGTCTGAGTTGGAGTACTTTTTTATTCAGACTTTTAACACCATTAGAGTTTAACATATCTCAAAAATTTTTAGTTTTTTTTTCTACGAAAATATGCAAGCAAATTAGCAGTTTAAGTCGCTCTGGAAAAAAATTCATAGAAAATTGTGATGGATGAACCCTGTATTGTAACAGTAGACACAAAGCTTACTCCAGTAAATCACAAGTATCAGCAGGTTGCATCTTTTGGTTTGCAGTTTGAAATCAAACTTCCAATTTGCTGCCTTGAGTTATAAGATGCAGAGCAAAATGTTGAACCTTTAATTACATGACCCCTGTATTTCACGCAACTGCTATTTTCACTTTTCTATATGGGCCTACAACAATAGATGTAACAGTAATAACTGTATTTAATACTTTAAAACATATTTAGATTATTATGTTAAAACGTTTTATAAAAATGTACAGAAAATGACACACAAACAGGAACATACTGTATATAGGCTACTGGCTATCTGATTTTATTCATAACATTTAAAAAGACTATGGTAGAGCTGGATATTATTTTATTTAATACATATCTTTACTTAGTACAGGTATGGAAACCTTTATCAGGAAACCCATTATTCAGAAATCTCCAAATTACGGAAAGGTCATCTCCCACAGACTCCATTATAATTAAATAATCCCAAATTTTTAAATATTATTTTCTTTTTCTCTGTAATAATAAAACAGTACCTTGTACTTAAGCCAAACTAAGAGATCCATTATCTGGCAAACCCCAGAACCCAAGCATTCTGAATAGCATACCTGTATTTTAATTAAATATCTATGAGGGTTATGTAATATAAGACATTAAGGGGGTTATTTTTCAAAATCGGAATTTTACTGATTTACTGATTTTTTTAAATAAAAAAAGTCAGACCAAACTAGAATCCACGGGTTGACCATATTTATTATTAAAAAAAATGTATACAGTATTTAAGATACTGAGACATTTCCTAGCTCCTTGAGCAATTAATGTCTAAATGGAACACTACACTATCAGATTGTTCACTTAAACACTTGGGCCTGATTGTGGAGAAAAAAGTACTATACTTGTGGAAATAAAGAGAGAATTAGATTCTATAGAAAAAGAGACAGGCACCTTTAGTGAACACACTGTGTATGCCTTCTTAACAAACAGATGGATGACAAAATTAAACAGTTAGAATTGGAGATTATGGATATAAAGACCAAAAAATTGAACAGAGACAAAGATGATTATGATAAAAATAAAGTTTGAGTGGTCAAGATTAATAGGTATAACTTTAGTAGCACTCCCAACCATTCCATTCTTTAAACAAAAAAGAAAAAACATGTTTGTTTTAGAAGTTTTGAGTCATCAGATGATAATTGATGTGGTTGCTGGTTCTTCTCCTTCTATCTTCTCACAGAGATCAGAGAGATGCAGGCCATTAGCGTTTTTAGAAGAAAGAGTTAAAAAAATGATACACAACTAAGACCACATCCTCCTCCATATCCCAGAACAAGAGTCTTTCAAAAGAGATCCCAAGGCGAAGCATCAGGAGAGGATGACAATGTAAGAACCTTACAGAGGTACAGTATGCACTACTAGAGAGACACAGGAACAGACAATTCTGAACTTATCCACAAGGACACTTACAGACACTGAAAAAAGTCTGTTACAGCTACAGTAGGTTTATTTTTTTGCCCTGTACAAACTTTTCATTTCTTTTAACACTTTGATGTGAATAGATTCGTGACAAAACGTCTATTAAAAAACACTTTGCATTACATTCTTCTCACTTTTCATATATTGCAATATATTTAAGATGGCCAACTACATCAAAGTCATCCCTGGTCCGCCCAGTTCTACACTCAACTTTTTTTTTCAAAATTTTACATCAGTAACACAAGGGAACATAAACTACCTAAAAACACTTACACTTAAGGGCAGATTTTTTGGGGATCGGTGGATATGAAGTTCTTAAACTAATTTTTTCTGGAATTGATCTGGATTCCCCCGCCCACATTATTTTGTTACAGTTTATTTTTAAATAAGCTCAAAACCTGAAAAAAAGATGGCTGAAAAATCAAGAGTTAAAAACTCACCTGTTTCTTCATACTCCTTCAACCTGCTTGACTGATAATAATGATGCTAATAATTATAATTTTAATAGTAAGATGTAAAAATTTAAAATTGCTGTGATGTTTCAGAAATGTCTTTACTCTGGGCCCTGTAGCCACTGTTTTGGGCTATCCCCACAGTGTGGAAATTATAGTTCATAATTCCTACTACAGTACATTAAAGCAGGAGAATGTTGTTAAAAAAATCCTAATAAAAAAATATAAATAAGTAAATTTAGTAAATTGCTTAAAACTCACACTAGTGAAAATGAATAGTCACATACTGAAAAATGGTACATACAAAAATCAATAGTATATCATTTTTAATTAGAGTTGCTTCCTTTTTGCCGTTGACAGGTAAGAAGAAAGGACTATGAGGGTCAGGACAATGAGTTAGTCCGGTGGATACAGGGGTGGGAGTAGGACCTGGATGGAGGTGGGACAGGGCAAACAACAAAAAATTACAATTAACCAGCAAACACAATAGCAGTTAATTTGTAATACAGCCCCACTTTTTTTGCCCGCTAGACTAGGGAAATAGCGGCCAGTTGATAACCCTATATCTAATAGCCTGTTTCTGAACTCCTGCTGAGATGCCTGTATGCCTGTGAGATGCCTGTATCTACTTCCTTACAAAACAAGAGACAAATACAATTTATTTTCAGGTTTTAAAAAGTAAAAGTATATATATTTATAAAAAAAAAAAATATACACACACACGCACACGCACACGCACACGCACACGCACACGCACACGCACACGCACACGCACACGCACACGCACACACACACACACACACACACACACACGTGCACTCCACAGTAAAACAGGTTACATATAATAAATGAAAGAGACCGCACTCACAGGACTTTCACAAGAAAACAAGCCCCAAAGGTCTGTGACGTTTATTCTTCGGCTACCAAACTCTAGCCGTCCTCCTGGGTTATTGTTTGTAAAAAATCTAGTTAGACGAGAGAGGGGGAGCAAGGATATTGATATGATTTAATATTTGAAGAATAATTAAGAAAAAACTAACAATGGAAGATGGGAACATATACAGTTTACTGATTAAACACTGATCTGCATTTATTATGTGGATAAACTCCCTGAGGGCTTAAAGTTTTGTATATAAAGTCAGCGATGCTTGATTACAGACTAAAGTGATAAAGTTTATTAACATACCTATAGCCTACATGCTTATTCCACATGTTTATTTATTTTTTTATATCAGTCATCTATGTGAAGTGTCTCTGACACAGGCCATGCAAAAATTTTCAGCAGTAAAGTGAGTTAAACAACAACAGGCAGAAAACGATTAAGCATTTAGAAATTCAATCCATATTCGGTTGAAATGATCTTGGGAATGCAGTCTTTAAAATTATGCTACAATATCTAAAAATATTTTCATAACCCAAGAATGAGCAGCGGAAGCTCCAGCATTATGAAAAATGTCTCAGCACAGAGTAGCAGGAGGTCTGGAAAGGCTTTGCCAAGGGATTAGTAAGCAATGAATAAGAACATCCAGCAGGCAAAGCTAACTTTGCAAAGAGGGGAAAAACTGCCATGAGAGTGTCATTTTACAGAATTCATGTTATATTTTTCAAGGCCTTATCATTTGTAAAGTCACAGAATGTAATGATTTTATAAATTAGATTTTTAGAGAGGCTGCTACATACAACTGTGTTTTATGTATTACAGAAAGAAAAATACTGATGTTTGTGTGGTAGCTATAATTTATAGATTGTTTGTAGGGATGTGTAAAAACAAGAAGGGTGTGTGTTTGAGTATATACCAATTTAGAGCACCTAGAGCAGGGATCCAAAACCTTTTATACCTGTGAGCAACATTCAAATATAAAAAGAGTTGGAGAGCAACAGAAGCATGAAAAGTCCCTGAGGATACCAAATAAGGGTGATGATTGGCTATTTGTGGCCTGTCAGCCTACAGGAGGCTCTGTTTGGAAGTGCACAAAGTTTTTATGCAACCAAACTTGACGCCAAGTCAGGAATTCAAAAATGACCACCTGCTTTGAGGCCACTAGGAGCAACATTCAAGGGGTTGGTGAGCAACATGTTGCTCGCAAGCCACTGCTTGGGGATCACTGACCTAGAGCCTGTCAGTCCTGGATTTGCAGAAAGGCCACAAACGCTCAGGCTTAGGGCAGCAAAATTTTACAGCATCTTCTCCCATACTGCTGCATATAGGGGAGGTTTGGGGAGGTGCTTGCAGAGCAGTGAGGGTAGTGGGCAGAAACCAACTGACTTAGGGGCACCACAAATCTGGCCCTGGAGATGATGGATGGATGATAGAATTTAGCTGCAAATTAGTAAAGGTTTTTGGGTAGCTCTACTGGTGATGGTCAGGTATAGTTGTGCGAGGTAGCTCTGTGTGATAGAAAGAATCTAGTAAAACCCTGACAGTATTTAAGTCATGAGACTGAATTCCACTGATTAAAATAAATGAATTTCATCAGTAACAGATTTGGATGTCTTGTATAGGTAATGCAGCAGCAGTTGTGGCTGTAAAAAGTCAATAGTTAAGGCTCCAACAAAGAAATATTACAGATTCAGTACCCGGGAGGTAGCCCCCAGTATAAGATACAGCTTTTCTAGAAGCCCACTGTACTTCTGGAAGCCCATCATTCTCCTGGAAGCCTTTTGTAAAATGATGATTAAATTGAAATTTCTCATGCATCTTGAAATTACTGAATAACAGCTGATAAAGCAATGTTTTAACATATCAGTAACCTCATATTAGTGATGGGTGAATTTATTAGACCAGGCATGGATTCGCAGTGAATTTTCATATTTCGCCACCTGCAAATTTTTCCGAGAAACTGCTGTAAAAATTTGCTGCCGGAAACATTTGCTGTGACGAAAAAGTCACGCATCTAAAAATTGTTGTGCATCAAAATAATTTTGATGCCTATTGACTTTAATGCATTTGGACAAAAAAGTTGCACATGAAAAATTGTCTTGTGTCAAAATAATTTTGACGCCCATTGACTTGCGTTTCTTGAATTTTTAACCATTTCACAAATTTTTTCACAGTTTCACAAATTTTTCAGCAAAGCGAAATGGGACTAATTCGCCCATCACTTCTTATTGTGAGCAAAGGAGTGCCTAGGTCAAATTTTTAAGTGAGATTTAAATCAAAAGAATCAGTAAACCACATGGTGAAAATGTCAATCATTGATATTCCTATAAAAATATTGGTCCCTTTCGTTCTCAAAAGTATATGTACCAGCAATACTCTTAAATTGTTTTTTTGTTGTTATTATGTCCAGTTCCATGGGCAGAGACTCACTTCCCCACTTGCTCCTTCCCCCACTGTCTTAACTTGGAAGACACGTGACATTGGCCTTAGCTCGTCTTTCATCTCCAGTCTCTCCTCCTTTAGGGAGATATCTGATCCCAATACCCTGGTAAGGGAGTATAGTCAAGTACTGTCCTACACCATTGGCTCATTTGCCCCCAGCTAAATCCACAAACCAGATTCCTACACTCCTTTACAAGATCTGCTCAACAGTTGTGGAAGAAATCCCATACGCAAACAGACTTTATTCATTATAAATTTCTAATGCCATGCCTCAATTCTGCCTTGTCAAAAGGCCAAGCAAGACTACTACAGTACCCTTATAAACAATCACGAATCCAACCCACGACACCCATTTTCTTTATTCAATACTCTTCTCTATCCATCAACAATATCCATCGGTCAACCTGACACACTCTCCTCAGGACTTTGCTGATTTCTTTAAAGACAAAGTAGAGTCCATCCACAAGCAGATTCCTACCTCTACTAATGCTTATCAGCCCCTCCTTCCTGAGGCCCCTTCTGCATGTTTTAATTTCTTAACAATGTCTTAAGTCTTCTCTTGTCCTCCCCACTCACAACTTGCTATCTTGACCCTATGCCTTCTTCTCTGCTGAAAGAACCAACACTCAATACACCAATCCAACTCCACTCATGTAATAAAGAATATTACTTTGCCACAAGAAATAGCAGAGGAATTTGTGCATTATTACAAACAATTATATAACATCCCATAGCCCAAACTAGATAGCCAACACCTTAAAGGTAAATTAGAGGAATTCTTACAACAAGCACACCTCCCAACACTCAGTGCTACAGATCTAGATAAAGTAAATGCACCAATATCAGAGGATGAAATAACAGAGATCATAAAAACAATTGCTACAAACAAATCACCAGGACCAGATGGGTTTACTTATCAATATTTTGTAATATTATTATACTTTAAGGACAAACTTCTCCCATACATGTCTAAGCTATACACCTCACTTATGGACAATACTACTCCATCAAAACCTAAAAACCAAAAAACAGACCACACTAAATGTAAAAACTACAGGCTGATTGCATTACTAAACTCAAACCTGAAAATATTTATGAAACTAATATCCTCTAGACTGAACAGTATACTCCTATCTCTCATAGTCTGAGACCAGGTAGGCTTTATCAAGGGAAGAAGGGCTGGTAACAATATATGTAAAGTCATAGATTTAATAGAGGTAGCCAATAAGACACAAACCCCCACCCTGATCCTAAGTTTAGATGCTTTAAAGGCTTTTGATCTCCCTAGCTAATGATAAACAACAGGGATACCCCTATCCACCTCCTTTTATTTGCCCTATCCATTGAACCTTTAGCAGCAACCATAAGGAACTCCCTAGATGTACATGGAATACAAGTTGCAAAATCCCAGTACAAAATAGGACTTTATGCAGACGACATAATACTAACTATCACATGTTCTCAGACTTTCCTACCCAACATTCATAAGATACTATTAGAATAAGGCACTTTGGCTACAAAACAAATAATGATAAGTCCGAGGCTTGTCCTCTGAAACTTCCCCCTAGAACTGAAACTCCTTAAATTAAACTTCTCTTATAAGTGGAGAGAGACACCTATAAAATACCTAGGGGTCCATTTAACCAAAGCTTATCAAACACTTTTCAAAAACAATTTCCCCCCCACTGTTCTCCCTTTTACAAAAAGACAAGCATATAATCTCTCCTAGCTGGGCAAAAAAGCAGCTGTAAAGATGAACCACCTACCTAGGTTATTGTACCTATTCACACCCTGCCAATAATAATCCCAAAAACAATCTCATAGCTCTATCAGAGTTCAATGCTTAATTTTATCTGGAACAGTAAGAGACATATCATGGGGCAGATTCACTAAGATGCGAAGTTGCGCCAGGCGCAACTTCGCCGCACTTCGCCGCACTTTGCCAGGCGTAGTTTCGCCAGGGCTCCGCAAATTCACTAAAATCCGAAGTTGCACACAGGGGTAGCGTAAGGTTGCGAAGTTGCGCTAGCGTTGATTCTCTATATAAAGCGAAGTTACGCTAGCGAAGGCTAATTTGCATACGGCGCGAAATTCAAATTTCAATGGAGGAACACGTATCTGCACTACAAATGCCTAGAAAACCTTCAAATCAGCAAATAAAAATTTTATTTTGCCCTACACATGTGCCCACTGTCTAGGTAAGTTGCCATGTAGGAAATGTAGGGGGGAGGAAGGGGAGCCCCAAAAAAATTTCGATCTTTTTCAGCCTATCAGCCATCATGTAGAAAACACGCCAGCGTTTGTTTGGGACTTAGAAAAAAATTGACTTTTTTTTAAACAATCCCTATCTACTCTATTGCGCTTCGCCAGGTCTGAGGTGGCGAAGGATGTCTAGCGTAAAAGGTAGCGTTCAGTACACTGTGCAAGTTAGTGAATTTGCGTAGTTTCGTCGCTAGCGAAAATTCGCCTGGCGTAAGGTTGCGAAGTAACACTAGCGAAACTACGCCAGCGTTCGTTAGTGAATTTGCGCAGTAGCGAAAATGCCAAACGCTAGCGAATTAACGCTAGCGTTCGGCGCTTCGCGGCTTAGTGAATTTGCCCCTATAGAATCACAAGCCAAAAATTATATAGCTCTAGAATACAGGGTGATATGGGTGTCCCCAATTCCTTAAAATACAATGCAGAAGCACGATTGAAACCAACCCTTGACTGGATAACATATGAACCCACCTCTAAATGGGCATGTCTAGAAATGGAAAGTTTAGAAATGGTACACCCAGCAACCCTACTTTGGACATCCTATATCCCCCTATACCTGGAGATATTCTTAGTACGGATGGGCACATTTTTTCCCCTTGATTCGCCATGGAAATGACTTGTATGGAGTAGTGCATCCAAAAAATGATGCGTGTCAAAAAAGAATCGATGCACGTCAAACATTTGATAGACAAATGGAAGAGGGAGGACACCTATCACTTATGTAATTATCTGAAAACAGGCTCAGGGGCAATAAAAACATACCAAGAGATAACCTCCATTGAACCTCTAAGTGGATTCCCCAGGTTATTGTACTTACAAATCAGGCATTATAGTGACTCCCTCAGGAGACATAAGAAACAGACAGGATCCCACCTGATAGAGATCATATGCAAGCGGCTACACCCAAAAATGATTGATCTCCATGTTGCATCATTTATTATCATCAAGAGACTTAAATAATCACCCCCACCCATATATGCTGAAAACGGGAAATGGATATAGGGGGAAAATATATCTCTTCAATTTGTGCATCCATACGGGAGGGAATCTATAAAATATATATGTGATGGTACCATACCCCTATACCATTACACCAGCTATTTCCACAATCAGCAACAAAGGACTGTTGGCGCTGCCAGCAAGCTGAAGGGTCACTCATTCATATCTTTCGGGACTGTCCTGTGCTGAGTACATATTGGGATAAGGTGGACCCTGGTTAAGTGCAGTTCTCCTAACAGAGGTTAATAAACACCCTAGGGTGTTTCTATTGGGAGACAAGATTGTAAATATAAATAACTTATACCATCGACTTGTGAATGCGATAGACAGAGGGCTGATAGCAAAACACTGGAAAGAGAATTATTAAACATGACCCAGTATGTTAGAAGGATGGAATATTTAACTGCAGTGAAAAATTCTACAATAGAATGATTTAAGAATAATTGGGTATAATTTGGACACTCTCTCCCTCAGGAGCTATCAATCCCCCTAAGGAAAAAATATAGCATTGCACTCACTTGATATCTGTAGGTACAGGTCAGTGCGGTACCTTGGGAAACAATCTCCCCTAAGGTTTGGTTTCGATATATCCTGCTAAAGATAGGTATTCAACAATCGAGTGACTCTGGAAAAATCAAATCCCCCTATATGGTGGAGCATTAGCTCATGGTACAGACCTAATTGGAATTTTCTTAGTTTTCTATTTCTTCTTTGTTATTATTTTTGATTTTATTATCTTGTTACTAAACGAAGCCTGGGATTACTTACAATCCACAATGTACATCCAGTTTATAATCACTGCATCCTGGGAAACTTTTGTCACAGACTGTTCATTGGTAAAATTAAAAAACCAAATAAACATATAAAGTTATCCAAAAAAAATAAATAAAAGAATGGAATATGTAGTACTGCAAATGCCAAAACAGAGGAGAATATGTAGAAGACTGCAAAAAGCTCTAAAAATGTGACCAATGAAAAGTTACATACTTATTTGAATAATAGAACACTATTGGTCACTTAAAGGAAAATTATACTCCCAAATGAATACTTAGGCACAGATATTCATGATGGGACTGGCACAAACCGGACTTCACCCCACTGATGTGATTAAAAGTATATTTTATTTAACAAAGAAACATTTCAAATGATGTAGCCTTATGCGTTTTGTGCCTTTTGGACTAGTAATCATATTCTGGACATCTTCTGAACACACAATGATATTTAAATGAAATTGAAATTCAAGCTTAGAACAGTCGATGTAAATAAAGTTGGACTGTTCAACGTTATACATAGAAGCACAAGTTCTAAAAGATTTTTTAAATAAAAGTTATTACATTTGAGAAATATTTTTTGTATACATAGGTCTTAATCAAGTTGATCAGTACATAAATGAAAATGTCAGTGTTATAAGCAGTTATGATTACACAACAAGAAACATTATAGTCCAGATTCATTCCTAATGGTTGTCCCAGGTAGAAAATCCATTTAGCTTCCTGTTTTAAAAGTGTATCTATAGTACTTCCTCCTCTAATATGTGAGAACTTTTTCTAAACTATTTACTGAAAAAAAGTTTAAGGAACTGTCTGAGCAGTGTGCAAAATGTCAGGCTGAAGTGGTTGTACTATTTATGTTTTTAATACTGAGTATATGTTCTCTAATTTTTTCTTTTAAAGAACAGCTGGTTTGGCCGACATGTTGTTGAAAGCATTTTTGACAGGTAATAAGGTACTGTACATAACATGTGAATTACAGTTAGGGGCAGATTTATCAAGGGTTAAATTTACATTTTTTTAAATAAAATTTCCTGATCCCTGGACCTGTTCCATTGACTTAAACAGCAATTGGGCAGATTTTGCCGAATTGCTGTTTAAGTCAATGGGAGAGGTCCGGAAATTTATTAAAAAAAAAAATCAAATTTTTCAAACTCAGATAAATTAAATCGACCCGAAAACTCGAATTGAATTTGATTCGAATTTAAAAAAGCTCTGGAAATTTCTCAAAAAATCTCGAAAATCAAATTTGAATTTTTTTTAAAAACTCAAATCGAATTTGAATAACTCCCTAGTCGAATTTGACCATAAAAAATTTGAAAATTCAAATTTTCAATTCTTTGCTTTCAAATCTTCGCTTTAATGTATTGTTTTATGTCATAGGTTTTTCCAGACAATGAAGAAGAGAAAGTTGTGGTTTTGTTCGCATAATTACATGTGATGCATCTCGAGGCTCCACACTTAGGGGCACATTTACAAAGCTCGAGTGAAGGATTCGAATTAAAAAAACTTCGAATTTCGAAGTGTTTTTTTGGCTACTTCGACCATCGAATGGGCTAGTTCGACCTTCGACTACTACTTCGACTTCGAATCGAACGATTCAAACTAAAAATCGTTCGACTATTCGACCATTCGATAATCAAAGTACTGTCTCTTTAAGAAAAACTTCGACCCCCTAGTTCGGCAGCTAAAAGCTACCGAACTCAATGTTAGCCTATGGGGAAGGTCCCCATAGGCTTGCCTGCGTTTTTTTGATCGAAGGATATTCCTTCGATCGTTGGATTAAAATCCTTCGAATCGTTCGATTCGAAGGATTTAATCGTTCGATCGAACGAATAATCCTTCGATCGTTCGATCGCAGGATTTGCGCTAAATCGTTCGACTTCGATATTCGAAGTCGAACGATTTTAGTTCCTGGTCGAATATCGAGGGTTAATTAACCCTCGATATTCGACCCTTAGTAAATTTGCCCCTTACTGTATACATGCCCATTATGGCTAGCCAGGAGTAGGGATGTAGCGAACTGTTCGCCGGCGAACTTGTACGCGCGAACTTCGACCGTTCGCGTCCGCCGAATGTTCGCGAACGTCGCGCGACGTTCGCATTTTGAGTTCGCGTTCGATTCGAATACAAATCGTTCGACCATTCGACCATTCGAATTCCTTCGAACGATTTCCATTCGTTTGAACGATTGTAAGCATTCGATCGAATGAAAAGCATTCGATCGAATGCTTCGATCGTTTGATTCGAATGAAAATCGTTCGATCGAACGATTAAAATCCTTCGATCGTTCGAATCGAACGATTTTAGCGGGTGTTCGAAGTTCGCGAACTGTTCGCGAACGTTCGCATTTTTTGCCGGCGTTCGCGAACACCAAATCGGCAGTTCGCTACATCCCTAGCCAGGAGTCGTTTGTGGATTCTGTGTTTTGAACAAGGCTCGGAGAAAGTAGATCCATGATGGTTTTCTACCATCTGGAGACAAAATTGCACTTACATCCTAATATTTTGTAAGTATGGGGTCTGTGCATAGAATTACTAAATTTTTATTAATGATATGTTTGATTTGATTAAACTGAGAACTGTGAGTTAGGATGCAGGATAGCATATCTCAATGGTTTTCTTTCTGCTTAACAGACTCAGTATTAGTCAAGGAAATATCAGATTGATTAGATTGTTCCTTAGTCTTGCATTTTTTGAAAAGATTGTATCTTTCTACAGACATGGCTTTTGAAAAGGCCATTATTAAATGTTTTAGAACATAGCCTCTTTTTAGGAATCTGTTGCACAATTGGCATGATTGTGTTACAAAATCATTGAAGGAAGAGCATATGTGCCCTAGTCATAAGAACTGGCGACATGGTATTCTTTTGATCAAATGGTTTGGGTGAGAAGACTTGGCATGTAATATTGTATTGTCTGCACAACTTTTTCTAAACTTTGGCTGTTCTCAGAAATTAGTGTAATATCAAGAAAATGTTGTGTTTTGTGTTGAATTCACAGGTGGATTTTTAATTCAAATTATTTGAACTGATAAAATAAATAAATTTGTTAAATACTGAATCAGTGCCTGACCAAATCAGAAGCATATCATCTATGTAGCAGCCATAATAGAAAATAGATTTTTTATATATGTTGGAGTCATTAAATATAGCCATATCCTCCCACCAGCCAAGGTATATGTTGGCAAAGGAGGGGGCAAATTTCTCACCCATAGCGGTGCTGCAACATTGGAGGTAATATTTCTGGTTGAATAGAAAATAATTATGAGTGAGTAAGAATGAAATAGATTCCAATATAAAAATTATTGTGTTGTTATCATATAGATTATAGCAATAGAAGTGATATTTAATAGCAGTGATACCAAGATCATGAGGTATACCTGAATAGAGTAAGGTGACATCAACTGAAGCCCACTTAAAATTGCATTGATATTTAAAGAGATTGAAAACATGTAGCACATGGCCACTATCTGTTAGATTGCTAAGTAGTCTTCACACTAAAGTTTGTATGTAATGATATATTAATTCAGAGTTTTTCTCCTAATGAGCAAATGCCAGCAATAATAGGTCTCCCTAAGGGTGGTGTATCTTGTTTATGTATTTTAGGAAAATTGTGAAAAGTAGGAGTCTTTGGAAAATCAACACATAGATATTCACTAGTTTTTTTTATCAATGATATTATTTTGAAAGGCTTTCTCAATAAAAATGTTTAGCTGTTTTAAACATTTTGGTATGATTGGAAGTAAGTGGCTTATAACATTTCTTATCAGAAAGTTGCCTGAGGCCTTCTGATATGTAGTGTTGTTTATTCAAGTCAACAATTTGTCCCCTTTGTCAGCTTTTCTGATGACTGTTTTTTCTTTCTTTAAAGTGTTTAGTGCATTTAGCTGTTTAAATGTGGGTTTTTCTTTTTACTAGAAACATTTTTTACACTCTTAAAGAGATTTTTTAGCTTAAGCTCCATTTGTTTTTGATATAAAACTATAGTGGTGTCTCTTAAGTGAAAGGGGTAAAATTTCGAGAGGTTAGCGATTTTTTTTCTACTGTGAAAACGTGTTACAGCACTTACTTTACCCATTTCAGAGTTAGTTGGCCTATGAAGTGATTGTAGTTCTAAAACTGCATTTAACTCTTCAAAAGTATTAAAACTTTACTGCAGAAATTCTTGTAGACTTGTATCTACACATCAGAAATAGATATAGATGTGTCTTCTGTTTGTTCTAATAAGTGTTTTTGAAGAAATTGTTTTCTTATAAAATGATTAGTATCAACCACTCTATGAAATAGATCAAAGTCATTGGTTGGGAAGAAAGAAAGTCATTTGCACAGCAAACTTAGCTCATCTTGAGTCAGGATTCTGTCTGATAGATTTAATATTTTTTCTTCTTCCTTTCCCTCAAGCAGTAATTTATTCTCCTTATATCTTCCTCGTCCTCTCCTGATTCACTGGTAAAGGACCTCCCCTTGTTTCACCATCTCGGATTTGTAATGTCTCTTTTCTTTCTCTCGTTTTTTGAAATTTAATAACTATCATCATTTCCCAAAAATACTTCTAGGACTCTGGACTCGCGAGTTTCCTGAGGAGTAAAAGGATAGGAGGAGCAGCCACCAGTATCTGACTCTCTTCAGAACTTTCAAAGTCAGTATCTGTAAAACTGACATGTTTAGATTTTGTGGATTTTAAAATAGATTTCTTGTGTTGAAAAGTGCTGGCAGAACCAAACTCTCTTTTCCCTTCCTAATAAACCTTGACTTAGTTATAAATCCTTTTTTGATCATAGTTTTTTTTTTATCAAGTTTACATTTTTGTGTTTTTCTCTCCATAATTTGTGATTCAACCTGCTCGCCTTTTTAAAATGTTAGAGAAATTTGGATAGTCAAAATGTTCATTTGAATATTCATGTTCTTCCTTAAACGTGGTAATTTGATCCTTCAGTTGTTTGTATACTTTTCTTTTCAACTACAAGGCTCATCAATCTTAAATTTTTAATACGTAAGCCTCTAGGTATCATGTTTAAAGATATATATTTCTCAAAATTTGCTATTGCCCACCAAAGTTTAGTTTCCTTTAAGGACCATGACTCCAGAGTATTAAAAAAAGTATTTATATATATGGAGTCAGTGTTACTGTCTTGAGAGAAGTTTTTTTTTAATTTACTTTCTCTGTTTAAAGTTAAACTTTCCATAGCTAGAGTTAAAAATAATTTAAGACTAGTAAGAATTTATTGCACTGTTAGAATGTAAAAAGGCATGCAGTGCAAGCTCAATAATTCAATTGTTGTATATAGGAGGAGAAAATTCTAAATGGTAAGATATATTAGTTGCTAAATATAATCATATATTTCACCTAACCCAATCAAAGTGTATAATAGTAATGAGATAGAAAAAGTCTGACAAAAAAATGCATCAAGGTAATATATACAAGTAACCAATTAAAGTACAGCACATTTTTCCCATTACTGTTGATTGTATCATTGAAGATGAATAAATAAGCATAGTGCTATATATTAGTAAAATGAGCTAAGATATTAATTTACATATTAATTACTAAATCAATTTTTAATTTTAATGCAACTGGTTTGCCTAATATAACCAAACTGGAGTAGATATTTAGGAATATATATTTAAAGGGCATGTAAAGGCAAAAAATAAAATCCCATTTTTACTTTAATGGAAAAGAAACCTATCTCCAATCTACTTTAATTAAAAAATGTGTACCGTTTTTATAAGAAACCTGACTGTATGCAGTGAAATTCTCCCTTCATTTACTGCTGTGGATAGGAATTGTCAGATGGTCCCTAACTGCTGAGCAGGGAAACAATCATACTTATGAACAGCAGGGGGAGCCCCCGCCTTACTTCCCAGCCATGCAGAACTCAAGCAGCTTTGTTTATGACGATCCTTAAGCAGCCCAGACCACACTGAGCATGTGCACAGTCTTAGTCTTGCAAAGATGTTTAACAAAGTTACAAGATGGTGACCCCCTGTAGCCAACTTTGAAAGCATAAATTATTTGTTTGATTAGGCTTGTGGTGTAGTAAGTTCATGTTTATACTTTGAAAGCATAAATTATTTGTTTGATTAGGCTTGTGGTGTAGTAAGTTCATGTTTATATTTATTATACAAAATACAGCATTTCTAACCTTATTCTATTTTAGACTTTACATGCCCTTTAAGTAAGTATTGCCCTTTCGCATCTCTTGCTTTGAACCACCATTTTGTGATATTCTATGTGCTGCCTCAGAGATCACCTGACCAGAAATACTAACTGTAAAAGAAGAAGTGTGGAAGCAAAAGACAGAACTCTGTCTATTAATTGCCTCATGTGACCTAACATATATGGTTTGTTTGTGTGCACTGTGAATCCTAGGATCCAAGTGGGCAGCCCTTATTTCTTAAAATGGCAATTTTCTATTTAGGATTAGCCAATGGCACATTATTATGAAAATGGTTAATTTACATAAGCCAGGGTTTCACGTATGAGCAGTTTTATGCCATATATTTTTATAGAGAGCTACTGCACATTGTTTGGAGGGTAAAGTTTTCCTTTAAGATGTAGACTCTTACTATACAGTTTTTGAAACCAGATCAGGTCAGGTCAGTCAGGAATGAGGGTAAAAGAAGAATAGTGATGTCATTTGTGGAAAAACTTTTCATTTGGCAGTTAAAAGGTAGAAGAGACAGTGGATGGTAGCTAGACACTAGGAACAAAGCAGGGGGTTTGAGAGTGGGACAAATTATTACTCTGAAGATAAAAAATCCTGGAAGAAAGAGTGAGCAGAAGAGATTTTAAAGGATAAGGTCAAGGAAGAATCCCCTGCTGCGTTTGCTGATAAAAATATTGAATTTGCTATTGGAATGCAAAGTTCAGTCTAATGTTGTTTATATTGTCTCTGAGAATGACCACGGGGTGGGGGAAAGGTTTGGGGCAGAGGACAAGCATAAGTTCCATATGGCGGAATTCAGGCTCATTACATATTTTCCTCCACTGGCAGTATGCTGATTCAAAGAAACAATGCTGCCATTATATATAGAAATATTCACATTACAGATCAAATCTTTAGATTTAAGGCACATACCTTCAAATAGAAGGACCATTAGGCCCGTGTGAAGGTTTGTTGCCTGGAAAGGGGGGTTTAAAAAGGCTTTGGATGGTCTTCTGAAACAGAGGCTACTATATGTAGACTGCAACAATTCTTCAGCTGACATTTCTCTAGAATACTTTCAAGACTAAAATGACATAAAGACCCCTAAACAGATTGCAACTGTCTCGATCTAAATATTATGTTTGCTGAAACCTCATTGGGTTCCATCTAAGTATAGCAACAAAACACTGTATTCCATATTGCACAGTATTTTTTCCTATAAGAACCTGATGATACCATAAGGGAGGGGCAATGCACACTTACAGCAAAACTCAACATAATGCTGATTGGGATGGCACTGCAAATATGTTGTTTTTTACTGAAACAACCCTATTATTTTGGAGATTTATATTAAATATCTCAATAGAGTAATAATGTATATTTTAATGTTCCTCTTGCACTTGGAATCTGCAGAGATATTGAGCTCCCCTTCTAATATCTGTGCTTCAGGCATGACAAATAAGGCAAGTTCATTATACTGGGGCATAAATTGTTCTGACAGATTAACTCTCCTCCAACATTGCTTATATTATTTGTTAGTATTTTAACTTTTAGTATGTTCTAGAACAGGGGTCCCCAACCTTTTTAACCCGTGAGCACACTTAAGTATAAAAAAGTTGGAGAGCAAATTAAGCCTGCAAAAAGTATCCGGGGGGCCAAATATGTGCTGTGATTTGTTATTGGCAGTCCTTATAAGGAATAGATGCTACAAGGTAGTTTGCATTTGAATCCAAGCTTATGTTCAGGTTAAATGCTAAAGGGGAGCCCGAACGAAACGTCCACATAGATATGTTTTCCATTACGGATACGATGTGAGTGGATTTTAAAACGTTATTTTTAAAAAAAAAAAAAAAAAAAATATCACTTCACAGCCAGTACCAGAGGGGAAGCTGAGTCCCGGGATCATTTTTACGTGCAAGCTTTAAAAAAGAACGTTTGTGAGTACCCACCTGCAAAAAATACAGGATTATATCCAAGGAAAGCCAATCTTATCTTTTTACTTTGTAATCTCCATAAAGCACTATATGGGGTTACTTACCAAACGATATTACCCTATATATATTTTTCCTTATTTGTTGCTGTGCCTTAGGCGCTAGCTTTGTGTTTAGTTATTGTGCATAGGGCGCCTTACTGCCCTGGCCCAGCTCTGATTTAGTAGTAGTAAAAATGTTAGAAATTCTGTCACTCAGTGTTGAGTCCTTGGTTTGTGTTGGTTCCCCTCCCCAGTCCAGAACATACAGGGAGGTTAAATGGCATCTGGGGAAACTGACCCTTTTATGTCTGTAGTAGGTTTATTCAATAGCAAACTCCACTTGCCAAAATCACTTCCACACCACCAAGCAGTCTCCTAACTGCAACTATCTCTATACCTGGCTAAAAAATACAGGGTAGCAAGTGGGTTTGTCAGGCACCATCTCACACTGCTTCGGGTCCTTAGCACCAGCTAACACAGACCCTGCAGAGACCATGCAGAGTTAAAGCCTGGTCCGGATTAGCTTTAACTGTGAGCTTGCAAAAGATGATGGCCTGAAGTGGAGCAAGATGGAGCATGCCAACCTTGCTGCCTACTTTGTATTTTTGTCAGCTACAGAGATAGTTACAGTAGTGAAACTACCCAGTAGCGTGGGTCTGGTGAGGGGAAGGGAATCCTACAGAACAGGGATTTGTTCTCCTGTAAACAATGAGTATTAGGGCATATATAAGTGTGTATAGGCAATTTCTTATATTTAATAGAGTTGCACTGAATCCAAAATCTAGTTCGCAAGTGAGTTCAGCCCTGAGCACTTAGAACATGCAGCTTGGGTTTAAAGGGAGAAGCAAAAATTTTAAATATTACATCTTATCCAAAGCACAAATTAAGATTTAAATATTTAATTATCTGAAGAGCAGAAGGAAGTTTTATTGAAAATAGCATTGCAAACAGAGGGAAATATAATTATATTTTAATACATCAACAGTCTCAGAATCAAATGATCTTTTGCTTTAATCTTTAGTTTGTTGTGGGTAACATTTAACAAGAAACATTTCTTATTAATATTTCAGGGCCTTGAGTTTTGACTGTATCTGTCAAATTTAAATGAGACTTTAGCTTCAAGTCGGCAATTTGAACAGACTACAACAGTGAACTATTTATAACCTCCGAGAATAACAATATCTTACATCAAGCATAAATTCTAATGGGGGAAAGGTAGGCACAATGCAGAATCACAGATTGCTCCTCTACGAAAAAGGAAAAAAAAATCATTTTAAAGTATATTAAAATGTATCCATTATAAAGCTGGGCATGCACAGAAATATCAGCTCATTTGGAACACCCACGGGCTGATGATTGGATCACACTGGGTCCTGTGTGTTAAAGGCCCACTGCAGTCATTACCCATAGAGCTTGGAATGACGTCCCCTGTACGGATAGATTATCATATACACTACAACTAATAGCCATTTCACTATATCCTTATAAATGATGTTCAGTGATGTCATCATGTATACTATAAGCTTTAAGGCATCTAGAATAAAAAATGTTTCCCTTATCAGGGGTACAGGCTAGGGATGGGCAATAAATTTGCCAGGAGCAAATACACAGCGAAGTTCTGCGTTTTGGCACCAGCAAATAAAAACGGTGGTGAAAATTCACGGGCAAAAAAATTCAACACATCAAAACAATTGGGGCGTCCATCAGAATTTTCACGAGCATAAAAATTGTAGTGCATCAAAATGCATTTGGACAAAATAGGCGCTTGTATAAAAATTGTCGAGGGCAACAAAATTGGCGCGCATCAAAATAATTTTGACGCCCATTGACTTCAATGTTTTGCGAATTTCTGAACAAAGTAGCCCATCACTAGTGCAGGCTAATAAAGATCCCCACTCCGATAAAAAAGACAGAAGTTGCGAAGTTTCATCATCGGTGCTGAACGGTTGCGAGGTTGCGCCAGTGTTAATTCGGCAAGCATAGCGAAGTTGCGCTAGCGTAGGCTAATTTGCATACGGCGGGAACTTAAATTTCAATGGACAAATATATTGCATCAAATACATTACATTACCCAAGCCCAGGGAACCTTAATAAAAGAAAATAGAATTGTTATATTGCCCTACACATGTGCCCACTGTATAGTTTATGTGCCATATGTTAGGAAACATAGGGGGGAAGCCGGGTACCCCCAAAAAAAATTTACAATCTTTTGCAGCCTATCACCCTGTAAAAAGTAAAAGACGCCAGAGTTTTTTGGGACAACAAAATTTCAAGTACGTCCTATCTACTCCATTGCACTTCGCCTGGTCTGAGGTGGCGAAGGCAAGTCTGACGATAGAGGTAACAGTCAGTAAAATCAAAAACTTAGTGAATTTGCATAGTAACGCTCTTTCGCCAGAGTGAAAATTCGCCTGGCGTTAGAGAGCGAAGTTGCGACAGAGTTCGCTAGCAAAATTACGCCAGCGACCAGGCCAGTAAATCGGCAAAGTGTCGAAATGACGTCACGCTGGTGAATTTTCACCAGCGTTAGCCACTTCGCCCTTTAGTAAATTTCCCCCATGGAGTGTAAAGGAACATCCACATTCACCTCCAAGGTCTTTCAGTTGGGCAGCCCTAATCTATATAAAAGGCCCTTCCTTGCAATTCTTAATTAACATCCAACCCCAACTCTTTACATTTTTAACAATGAAAACTATTTTTCTCCCGTATGTTAAAGGTATACTGTCATGGGAAAAAACATTTTTTTCAAAATGAATCAGTTAATAGTGCTGCTCCAGCAGAATTTTGCGCTGAAATCCTTTTCTCAAAAGAGCAAACAGATTTTTTTATATTCAATCTTGAAATCTGACATGGGGCTAGACAAATTGTCAATTTCCCAGCTGCACCAAGTCATGTGACTTGTGCTCTGATAAACTTCAATCACTCTTTACTGCTGTACTGCAAGTTGGAGTGATATCACCCCCCTCGCTTTTCCCCCCCCAGCAGCCAAGCAAAAGAACAATGGGAAGGTAACCAGATAACAGCTCCCTAACACAAGATTACAGCTGCCTGGTAGATCTAAGAACAACACTCAATAGCAAAAACCCATGTCCCATTGAGACACATTCAGTTACATTGAGAAGGAAAAACAGCAGCCTTCCAGAAAGCATTTCTCTCCTAAAGTGCAGGCACAAGTCACATGACATGGGGCAGCTGGGAAATTGACAAAATGTCTAGCCCCGTGTCAGATTTCAAAATTGAATATAAAGAAATCTGTTTGCTCTTTTGAGAAATGGATTTCAGTGCAGAATTCTGCTGGAGTAGCACTATTAACTGATGTGTTTTGAAAAAAAAATGTTCCTATGACAGGATCCCTTTAATCTTACTGAAAAACTGTACGTAGTATTTTAAGGCAATATGGGCTACTCTTTTTCAATTTTTAATGTTACATTTTATGTATTTAAAGGACAAGTCTACACCAAAATAAACATTTGCCTAATAAAATAAAACAGCATTCTAAGCAATTTCCAATATTCACTTATTAAAAATGTTAAGTGCTGCTAAAGTTAATTGTAAAAACAATGGCTTTTGAAAGCAGCATTTGCTTAATTCCTATTAACTACTTTTTAAACAATGTTGCAAAAGTCTTTGTTTCCCAGCAAATACAGGTCTGTTTAATCAGATGGCTTGTATTACATTGGGGCAAATTTACTAAAGGGCAAAGTTGCCGTTTCTATCGAAAATTTGCCAGAAATAACTCTGCAGGACTAATTCACTAACAGATTTAGAGGACAATTGGCTAGCGAAAGAGTTAATCGCTAATGAAGTTTTCAGCCCTTTTCGTACGAATTTTCCATTACGTTTCCCCTTTCGCCAGGTTATAGCTGGAGAACTGATAAGATGAAGCTACATCCTCCTCAATCTCATGTCAGTGACATCATATCCTGTATCCCGAAAAATTATATATAAAAAAAACAAAAAAAAACTTTGGTGTTTTTTCTTATTTTAAAATGGTATTGTGTTTAAAAGTTATAACTGTTAATATATTTTTGTTTTGATATTTTTTTAACCATTCAAGGGGCGTGTCACATTTGTTTTAGGGTGGGCTCATGTCTAGGACAATCTCTTTTGTCTTTATTTTGCTTCTTTGGACATTTTTAATAATAAGTGAACACTTCAAGCAATTTCACCAACATCTCTAATAAAGACATACCGTATATATAGTATGACCTACATGTACCCGCCCTATTCAAATTGACCTAAGCGTAAGTGTGTTAACTAGTGATGGGCAAATTTATTCGTCAGGCGCTAATTCGTAGCGAATTTGCGTGATTCACCGCCAGGCGAATAAATTTGCGAAACACAATTCGCCGGCGT
Organism: Xenopus laevis; assembly: GCF_017654675.1. Lineage (NCBI taxonomy): Eukaryota > Metazoa > Chordata > Amphibia > Anura > Pipidae > Xenopus > Xenopus laevis. Next base: position 108,352,115 of record NC_054382.1, read on the forward strand.
CAAAAAAATTTTGACGCCTGCGACGGAAAAAAAACGGCATGAAAACGGACGCCGGCATCAAAAACGGACGCCGGCGTCAAAAACGAGACACCGGCGCCGTTTCATAAATTTTTCGCAAAACGCAAATTTGCCTATCACTAGTGTTAACGGAGCTTCACTAAGCAGAAATTAACACTATCAAAAGTTTGCTATGAAATGGTCGCACTGATGAATTTACACTAATGAAACTTCGCCAGCATTCGGCTGGCAGATGCAACTTCGCATTTTGATGAATTAACATATGTGTTGCGAATTAACGTCTGATGAAGTGGCGCAAAGTGTGACAAAGCCTTCCACAAGGCGAAAATTCGCCCTTTAGTGAATTGTCTCCATTGTTTCAACAGTCTGAGCCATTGGAGCAGAGAATAGACAAAGGGACAATCACTGCTTTCAGTAGCAATACATATACAAAAAATCTATAATATATATACATATCTCAAAGTTGCTTAGAATTATGTTTTCTTTTTTTCTTAAAAATATTTGGGGTTGACATTCCCTATTATTATTATTTTAATGTTTTATGAACTTCTTTTTGCTACACAGCTCTCCCATATTCAGCACAAGCTTTTATAATCTGGTGACCAGGGTTTCACTGACCCAAGCAACTAAGCAGTGGTTTGAATGACAGACAGAAAGATGAATAGGAGATGGCCTCAGCAGAAAAATTAGCAATAAAAAACAACATTAACATTAAGCATCTGGTCTCGTGATTAACCGTCTGTCGGGTTGCTGGGGGTCACTGACTCCATTTACCATATAGCCATTTCAATTTCACATAGAAGTAAGGAAAATAATTAAAATAAAGACTGACTGCAAATTGTCTCAGTATATCATTTTTAAGGTTAACTTTCCCTTTAAAAAAAAACAGTATGCAGAAAGCAGCAGCAAGAGTTTCAGTTGTTAGAAACATCTGCTTTTATATATGTTGTTGCTGCATCATGTCTTTCATACATACCTTCATTTTTGCATTTGGATTCCATTAATGCATATGAAATGAAGAAAGGGAATGCTGTTATTTTTATCCAACCTGGGCAGTATTTCATAGAGTGGCTATGGGCTTAAACAAATTATTTCACATAAATGGCCTCTTTGCTAGTGAAAGACTTAATCCCCAAGGACTTTCCCTTTCCACTTTGTCCTGAGCATATATGCAACCAAATGAGAATCATGGTAAAACTGATAGCTAGTGCGAGATAGAAAAGAATGGCGGAGTGATTACTTTATGGTCCTTTTGCAAAACTGATGAGACAGCAAATGAAATTCAATCCCATTAAAAAGGCTAAGCACTGCTTTTTTTTCTCTGTCTCTCCCTAACAAAAAAAATCCTTGCATTCCCCGTGTCGGGATGGTGCGATACGGTCCTACAATTCGGGGACATTGGAAATGACAGGACCTCTGCAAGGAAATTGGTTTTCAGTGGAAAACTGATGAATCACTTACTGCCAATGACTAGAAGGAAAAGTACTTGTTTATGCCTTTATGTAATGAATTTTTATGAGGTTCAGTTTGAGCTTTATTAAAAAACACACAGGCGACCATACACCTAAAGGTTCTATAGATGCAAAGCAATAGAATTCAGAACACTATGCAAGAATCCAGGAAAAAACATGCTCCTGTGTGAAGACCGAAGATGGAACTATGTGATCTCTCTGGTCACAAAATTAAAATCCTTATGTGGGTCTTAATCAGAAACATTCAAAGTGCTTTGTGATGAAAAAGTCTGCAGGTTAAGCCTGAATGAAGATGAATCCATATGATTATGCATTTGCAATATAACATGTAAAATAGCAAATTAACCAAATATATATTAAGATATTATGTATATTAAGATAACAAAATATTAATGTGGGTTATTAAAAGCCATAGAGGAGTATTATTACTATACAAGACAAATACATAGGTTGTGGGACTTAAATGCATCTTTTTAATATCTAATAGTTGGCAGTAGGTTGTATTTATCTCTTGTAATTCATTATTAATAATTGTGCAATTGTGTTCATTCATTAGGCATAATCCCTATTCATCCCCTTTGTGATCATTGCTACGCTCCCCCAAATCAGACAGTGTTTAAGAAGTGTTTAAATAAATACATTTTTGGTATTTTCTGTAGATCTGAGCTGGACAGATTAATCTTCTTTGTGTTCAATGGCCTAAGAGGTACCCTGGTGTAGTGACTTTCCAGGGATGAGATGGGCTCTTTCCATGGTGAAAGTAGAAGAGCTGAAAGGTATCATGCATCCAGGTTTCAATGAAATGCTCTGTGCTGTGGCTCTCCATGAAGTACAAATTGTTTAACCTTTTCCCAATGTTCTATGCCTTCCTTTTTAAAATGCCCCTTATTGATAGAATGTTAAGGTTATTTACCAGCTCAGTTGTAGGGTTACCTATATGCTCTAGTGCCGGTACAGTGGTGGAAGTCACTTCCTGAATCCTTGTGTGTCGTTTAACAGTTGGTTAGCCGAAATGTAATATATAAAGGCTTGAGTGAGCAGATGTCGAACATAACAGAACACCAGTGCTGGGCCAGCCCAGGCAGGCGCCCGGACAGCCTGGCCAGTCCGAGCGCCCAACAATCGCGTGTGTATTCGCAGAAAAGCATGAGGAACTGTGCCGCATGCGCAAAACCCACCTGGCTTGGAGAAAAAAAAGATGCGGCGCAAAAAGGAGGGCAGAGTGGCAATCGGGGACCGAACTAGGGGTAGGAGAGGCAGATAAAATGCGTGCCTAGTACCCCCCCCAACTTTGCACCTTAGGCACGTGCCTACTCTGCCTACCAGTAGATCCGGCCCTGCAGAACACTACTTCCTGCTTTTCAGCTCTCTAACTCCGAGTTAGTCAGTGACTTTAAAGGGGGCCACATGGGACATATCTGTTCAGTGAGTTTACAATTGATCCTTAGCATGCAGCTCAGATTCAAAAGCAAATGGTTATGACCCATGTGCCCCCCCCCTCAAGTCACCGGTTGGTTACTGACTAGTGATGAGTGAAATTATTCACGAGTTTCATAGCGAAAATTACGCTCATAGACTCCAATGTGTGAAAAAGAAATTGTTACTCGTCAAACTAATTTTGACACCCATAGACTTCAATGGATTTCGGTGAGATTTTACTTTTTTTGCTAAATGGGTCAGATTCGCCCCATAACCTGCCTGGTAACCAATCAGTGTTCTGGCTATTATGTTTTACGTCCAGTCACTCCAGCCTTAATACATTACATTTTTGGCTAACTAACTACCCTAAAAACATTTTTTCAAGCTAGTCTTGTAGTTAATGACGGCCATAGTACTGGGCTCTGTTGCACCCACTGGTATTCCCTGATGGCCAACTTTTAAGAAAATTCAGATATGGATCTGAAATTCTGGATTTTATCAGATCGGGGACAAACTTTTTTTTTTTAATTTTTCTTCCCGAATCGCATGACTTTTTCAGACTTCTTCCTGAAAAGTCAAAATTTTCCAGATTTCTTGGTTTAACGTGGTTCAGCATGGGCTAACCAGAGCCATATTTATAAACATTGGTTCATCTGCATTTAGTTACATTAAGTATTGCATTCATGAATGTAGATATGACCCAGTAGATTAGTGAAAAAAGAAAATAATAAGGAAAACCAAAATAATAAATACCCTAAAAAAAATAACGGCTAAAAAAAAAAGAAAACAGTTGGCTTTGAACCTATTTGGCTTATTGGAGCACAATTTAGTGTAGTTGGTCTATTCCCATTGAGGAAATAATGGGTGATGTTAAAATTGGGGTGATGTTTAATTTGGAGAGAAAGCTAATAAGAATGGGGGTCTTCAGTTACAAATCACCTCTTGGTTCACATCCCAGTTGTACCAGATTTTATTGAACTGATCTACTGTGTCGTTTTGTAGTGCTGTCAAGAAGTCCATCCTTCTTATGTATCAGATTCTGTTCAGAAATTCTTGTTCTGTTTAAGGGGTTAAGTGTTTCCATTTGCTTGCTATACAGCACCGTGCTGCTAATAAAATGGAGTTAGCTTGTCTCTGTTCTGGGTTCTTACGTTTTGGTATCTTATCTCCTAATATAAACATAATTTGGGTCAATTTGAATATCTGTTAATAGTACTTTATTTAACCATTTATTCTCTGCCATCTAGACAAATCAATTTTACATTGCAAATATTTTTCCTATTTGCTGCCATCTTATTTTGAGGCTGCATCACTCCTTAGATTCTCCCTAGCTGCTCCCAAAGTGCAATGTCTGCTGGTAAAATTAGGGGGTCATTTATCAAAAAACAATTTTTTCTGATGTTTTAAATAAAAAAAAGTCAAATTTTAAATAGGACCTTCCATTGACAAGACCTTGACAGGTGGAAAATGCAGTATTTTTGGATTCAGACTTTTTGCAGCCTCTGGATATAATAGATCTCGAAAAATTTGAGCTTTTTTTCTCCATTAAAAAGTCATATTTTATAGTTAACAAACTAACATTTTTAGCATTCAGACTTTAATAAATAAACCCCTTAATGTTATATATGTTTCTGTAACTGATAGGAATGTGTCAGTATTAATCTTGATAAAAATACTGTAGTACTCCCCCCTTAAGTTTCCCCAAACCCAGCAGCACATAACCCTTCCAGATATTATTATTTAAAAGGGTTGTTTACTGTAGAGTAAAAAAGTGTATTTTGAGACAATTTGCTGTTGTTTCTAGAAAAAGAGTCAGAAGAAGAAGGCAAAAAACTAAAAAAAAGATAGAATTGGCTGTTCTATAACATTGTAAAAGTTAACTAAAAGGTGAACCACTCCTTTAAGGTGGTCTCACATGCTCACATTTGTTTGGCTGATTCTGAGCATAATGCCTGATCATAGAAAATTTTGCTGGTTCGTGGGGAAAGAAAGTGGAGAGTAACCACTCTTCATTTGGACCAATAGAAAGGTGAAAGACTGTCTATGAAAGCCAACACTTTATTTGAAGGCCTATAAAAATACTAAACGTTTGTGAGTACCCTCCTAGAAATTCTCAAAACACTGTTTGAACTGTGCTTACACAATTTGGATAAAAGGTGATGGTATCAACCTTAAGGGTGAAGGAGAAAGATCACTCCCCTCATAGAGCATGTGATTACCTAAAGTTGCACAGTCAAAGGTTGAAAATCAGAGGTTAAAAATACTTCACTATATTAGTTAATTTGTCCCCTTCTGTTTACCTTCAAGCTGTCTCTGAGGACTGGTCCATTTATGTTTATATAACCTCAAGAAAATAATCTACTAGGTTTTTTTTCCCATGCAAGTGCCCATCAGCCAGGGATTACATTTCTCAATGTCCCCAGCATCGAATTTTTTTTTTTGTAAAACTGTATTCAATTGCACATGTAGTGGCCCAAGTCTAAGCTGGTGATCATAGGACTGATGTCTGTGTGGTACTCTTAGTTTGTTTATTTGGCCAGTGATTTTATCATATTAGGAGCACCAGCTTAGAAAATGAACTTTGGGATTCTATTCACTAGGAAGTGCCTAACAGTTTGGAACCTCCCTGAGTATAGGGGCATCTTTGTTCTTTAATGGGACATACATATAATTTACCTGTAAATGTGTGATTTGGGGATAAAAACAGGCTTGATCCCATCCCAAGTGCCACTGTCCTTAACAATGAATACTATTTCAGTGATTCTTGTGTTTTTTTACATTTTACATTTCAGGATGGAGAAAGGCAGAATAGAAATGCAAACAATTAAAAAATAAAATTATAGCGAAGACCAGCTACAAATTTTGCATTCCATGGTCTGCTACATTATAGTAAAATTCATTTTAAAGGGGAATGCCACACTTTTTTTTTTTAACTAAATGAAAGGTTATATAATTCTAAGCAACTTTCTACAGATATGGGACTTGTTATCCAGAATGAGGATAACGGATCCCATACCTGTAATATGTAATAATTAAACACTCTCTCTGCATTTCTGTTTCTTATTCCTGAGCAGTATAGCAGAGTCCAGCTGATTAACTCATCCTGGAGAAGAACCAATTTCAACTACACTGTGAGTCAGAACCAGAACACAGGGATAACTACTCCTTTCACTTACGACAACATTTATTAGAAATTATTTTTAAACCACTTAAACTTATCCAGTTTAGCTGGAAATGGACCTTAAAGTGTCCATGCAATTCCTGCACGACAGCCCCTGCAGTAGTCAAAAGCAATGCATTTCCAATTCCAAATAATGGAAAGTAGCAAAGGGCAGTAGCACACTGCAGTTTCCCTGAGAGGACAGCAACATTTTTTTTTGCCCCGGGTGCCATCAGCCCAAGACCCATTTTTACAAATTGTCTTTTAATAATATTAAACAGCAGCTTAATGGTAAACACTTAAATGGAATACGCTATCAAAACCTCATCATGACAGTACAGAACAGCATGTACCTTTGAAATGTTCTGATGCTCAGGCTCATCTGCATCTTGCAATTTATTTTGTTCATAGTTTACTTCACTCTTCTTCACTTTGCCCCAGGGGATCATTTGCTGGTTCCAACCACAGTGGGGATGGTTAATGGTTAAATGTGAGAGAAGACGTTTATCATCACCAGGCTAAACATTTGAAATGAATGGGCCCTGCTTGGAGGTGCAGATCCAAACCAAGGATTAAAGGCAAATGAAAATGAAGTCAGTGGAAGAAGTGGTATATTAACCACAAAGATGGTCTCAGGAACAGTGATGGTCAAAATACTTTTATCCAATTGAAAAGCATAAGAAACACTCTGGGGGTTATTTATAAAGTTTGCGCAGCGCATATTTATTCACAAATGATTATATTGTCCATGTTTTTTCCTGAACGCTAAAAAATTGCACTGCTATGCCCAACTTTCCGTTTTTTGTGAATTTGCATTGAAAATACATTTTATACACAAAATACACACTGTGCAAGGTTGTTGTGTGAAAATAGCGTTGAACTTAAATTCACAAGTGGCAAAAGTGTTTTGCACATATTTTCTCCACCACTTAAGTTGTGGCATAATTCAGTCACAGAGTGCGCACATAAATATTCACAATTCGCGATTTCTGACATATTTAAAAAGCTCCTGTAGACATTCGCATTGTGAAAAAAAATTTGCCAATGTGCCATACTGAAAAACTTTTTCCACTGATTATAATGTCACAGGTAACGTGGAATACACAGAGAATTCACCACCTTTGTACCATCAACACATCAGCCCTCAGGTTAGAGTCCTGCAGCGGGTCGGGTATCCGCGGGTTACCCGCAAAAACCTGCCGTACCCTTCGGGTTGCGGGTAGAAGTTCCGGGTGTGGGTATAGACGCGGGTCAGTGGTTCTGCGGGTTTGCGGGTCGCGGGTCTTCTCAATAGCAATTTTTACTCCTTTTTTCTGATCACGCCTACTTTCGATGATGTCTCTTCCGGTTTACAATGTCAGCACTTCCTGAATCTTGATAGTCAGCAGGTCGCGGGTCCCGGTTGCAGATTAGGTACTTGCGGGTCCAAGCGGGTAAGAGTGCGGGTCCGGGTTGTGGATTGCAGGTTGCAGGTACAGGTCAGGTACGGGTTCCAAAAAATGGACCTGCACAGGACTCTACCTCAAGTTATAAAAAAACTACTTATATCTATTTATGTCTCATGTATTTCCATGTGTGATCCATTTTAAACAAATAATTCAGATATTTAAACATGATTTATTTTATTCTCTATAATAATAAAACAGTACCTTGCACTTTATCCCGACTAAGGTATAATTAATCCTTATTGTAGGAAAAACAATACTGTTGCATTTATTTAGGGTTGAATAGTCAATTCGAATTAGAATTTTCAAGTTTAAATATTCACACATTCAATTTTTAATCCGCCTATTCAAATGTAAATTCGAAATGTGAGATTTATCACATTTCGACCATGGAAACAGCCTTAATTCGAATATTCCCCACCTCAAACCTGCTGAGTTCATGTATAAGTCAATGGCAGGGGTCTGCTGAGCCATCTGAAGATGTTAATAGCCTTTCTGACATTCGAGTTTGTTTTTGAGAGAAAATTTTGATTCGTACAAATCGAATTTGAATCAAATACAATTCAAATTTTCAGGTTGGAACTATTAGATCGAATATTAGCCATTTATATTTTTTCTTAAATAACCTCCCAGTCGCATTGTGAGTATATTCGAATTTAAAAATATACACATGACTTTGAAATTCAACCTTTGACAAATGGGTCTCCCCATGTTTAAATAATTATTAGCAAACTTAAGGTATGATCCAGTTTACAGAAAGATCCCTTATCCTGAAAACCTCAGGTCCCAAGCATTCTGGATAATGGGTCCCATGTCTGTATAAGCTGTTCCCTGAAACCTTTTTTTTTCCTTGAATTTGCTTTATCTTTTTAAGGATTATTTTCTTTATATGCTTCGCTTAACAAAACTACAGTGAAGCTACCATTCATCCCGATACAAATTCCCATCAGCCTCTGAGAAACCACAGTGAAATATTGTTATGATGCAGTGGAGGTTACAGAAGGGATTTCTGAAATGTGGAAGTCAATTGTGACCTCAGGGGTCCATTAATCAAACTGTGACCATACAGAACATGTGATTTAATGCATCCTGGAAGAGTCATTTTGAAGCATATTAACTTCATCTGCATCAGCAAATTCTCCGGAATGAGGTTCTATATTAAAAAAAAAATGCCTGGGAACTATATATCAGTGCAGTTGGGCTTTTTGAGTGTCTGAGCTTTCTGGCCCTTTACTTTGAGCAGCTGTTATTCTAGGTCCTCATATGATTTTATATTTTATAATTAATACATATTTGCCAAATTACATTTTTCAGCTGGATTGAACTAATTACTGTGAATTGATTTATTTATATTAATTATATTTTTTAATAAATAAAAAAGAAACACCCTACTCTACTGGCAGGAAAAACAACAAATAATATTTTTACTAAAGGTCTTTTTTTTTTTTTTAACTAAAAGTAGCTATTAAAAAACGAAATTTAACTAAACTTTCCATATTTATCAATTAAAAATCCGGAAAAAATAGAATGTTGAAGAGCCACTATATACCTACTTAAAATGTTTGCCACCAGAAACCTGGCAAGTCTGGTAGCTCTTCAACATTCAATCAATTTTAGTTTTCAATTTCTTTTTAACAGTCAAATTTCTAAAAATGTATATAATAATGCAATTTTGTTGCTATTTTTTTTACAGTTTAAGTTGTTTCAAATATGCAATTGAGAAATAACATTTTGATTCCCCCCTAGCAGAATGTGAGCTTGAATGAATCAATAAAATGATCTCAAATTTGAAAACAAAATATGCCAATTTATTTTACATTTTAAAACACTGCCGATGATAGTTCTTCTTTAAAATGATTTGTCTGTGTAGCTTATAGACAGGCTGGGGGCCACATCAATTGTATATTGAACTGTGAATTCACAATTAACTTTATACAGGTATTGGTTCCATTATCTGGAAATCCATTATTCAGAAAGCTCCGAATTATGTAATGACCATCTCCCATAAATTCCATTATAATCAAATAGGCCAAATTTTTTAAAATGATATCCTTTTCCTCTCTATGAAGCTTGTACTTGACCCAAACTAAGATATAATTAATCCTTATTGGCAACTAAACCAGCCTATTGGGTTTATTTAATTTATGTTTACATAGTTACATAGTTAAATCAGGTTAAAAAAGACAAAGTTCATCAAGTTCAACCCCTCCAAATAAAAACCCAGCATCCATACACACCCTCCATACTTTCACATAAATTCTATATACCCATACCTATACTAACTATAGAGTTTAGTATAACAATAGACTTTGATATTATGTCTGTCCAAGAAATCATCCAAGCCATTCTTAAAGTCAGTAACAGAATCAGCCATCACAACATCACCCGGCAGTGCATTCCTCAACCTCACTGTCCTGACTGTGAAGAACCACCTACGTTGCTTCAAATGAAGTTCTTTTCTTCTAGTCTGAAGACTTAAATTATGAGGGTAGACTGTCAAGGTTGGGGTTGTTTTCTCTGGAAAAAAGGCACTTGCGAGGGGACATGATTACACTTTACAAGTACATTAGAGGACATTTGTAAGAAACTTACCCTGGTGGTCTAGTGGGCAGCGGGGTCCACGCCGCGTCCTTGGCGTGGACGCCCGCTGCGCCGCTCCTATCCTGCCCGGCCGGCGCCATCTTTGTTTCCTAGGGCGCGCGCGGCGCACCTCTTAAAGGCGCAGGCGCGCTGGCGTGATTGCGCCAGCGCGCAACGGCGCGAAATTGCATACGTTTTGGCGCCAATTGGATCCCTATTTAAGGCCCATTCAGACCTGTAGCCATTGCCCGTTATAGGCTCATATCCTGAGGTTTCCTGAGCTTTTTGCTACCTGTTCCTGAATTTGCTATCCTGACTGATTATCCGTGTTTGACCCTGCCTGTTTCTGACTACTCTGCATTCTGTATTCTGACCCTTGCCTGCCTATGACAACGATTCCTGCTTAACCCTTTGATTGACAACCTGGTTTGACCCTTGCCTGCCTGACGATTCTGATATCCGCCTGCCTCGACCCAGCCTGTCTGACCATCCTTCTGCCTTATCCAGTCTGTCTGATTATCTGGTTTTGACCCCTTGCCTGCCTGACGATTCTGCTATCTGCCTGTCCTGATCCGGTCTGTACCGTTTCCACCAGACGCCTTGTCCTTGACCTTCTGCCCAAAGACTCTTGCTATCCGGTCGTGCCCCTTTGCCTGCCAGAACTCCTTGCTTTGTACCCCTCATTGAGTCCAGGTGGCACCCAATTAAGCTGAGGGTTCCTCCCGAAGCCCAAAGGTGGTCACACTACTGGTGAAGCCGAGCCGAGACCAGGGTCCTTGGCATTTGTTCTTGTATTGGGTGCCGGCCATGACAACATTATAGACAAATAGCAGGGGACCTTTTTACCCATAAAGAGGATCACGGTACCAGAGGCCACCCCTTTTGACTAGAAGAAAAGAACTTTCATTTCAAGCAACGTAGGTGGATCTTCACAGTCAGGACAGTGAGGTTGTGGAATGCACTGCCGGGTGATGTTGTGATGGCTGATTCTGTTAATGCCTTTAAGTATGGCTTGGATGATTTTTTGGACACACATAATATCAAAGGCTATTGTGATACTAAGCTCTATAGTTAGTATAGATATGGGTATATAGAATTTAATTAAACGTAGGGAGGGGTGTGTGTATGGATGCTGGGTTTTCATTTGGAGGGGTTGAACTTGATGGACTTTGTCTTTTTTCAACCCAATTTAACTATGTAACTATGCCTAGGGATCCATCTGACAATTCCTATCCACAGCAGTAAATGAAGGGAGAATTTTACTGCATATGGTCAGGTTTCTTATAAAAACGGTACACATTTTTTAATTAAAGTATATTGGAGATAAGTTTCATTTCATTAAAGAAAGCCTTTAATAGTGCTGCTCCAGCAGAATTCCGCACTGAAATCTGTTTCTCAAAAGAGCAAACAGATTTTTTTATATTTAATTTTGAAATCTTACATGGGGCTAGACATATTGTCAGTTTTAGTGATGGGTGAATCTGTACTGTTTTGCTGAAAGCGGTGAAAAAAATGCAAAATGCATTGGCGTCAAATTATTTTGACAGGTGCGACTATTTGGTCCAAATGCATTAAAGTGGATTTTTTTGTGAATTAATTTGTGTGCGGTGAAAAGTGGAAATTTGCTGCAAATTTGTGTCACTAGTCAGTTTCCCAGCTGCCCCCAGTCATGTGACTTGTGGTCTGGTAAACTTCAGTCACTCTTTACTGCAAGTTGGAGTGATATCACCCTCCTCCCTTCCTCCCCCGTCCCAAGCAGCCTAACAGAACAGTGGGAAGGTTACCAGATTGCAGCTAATTAACACAAGCTGCCTGGTAGTTATAAGAACAGCACTCAATAGTAAAATCCAGGTCCCGCTGCGACACATTCAGTTACATTGAGTAGGAGAAACAACAGCCAGCCAGAAAGCAGTTCCATCCTAAAGTGTTTTCTTTTTCTGAAAGCCCATGACCAGGTAAAATGACCTGAGATGGCTGCCTACACACCAATATTACAGTTAAAGAAAAATACACTTGCTAGTTCAGGAATGACATTTTACATGGCAGAGTGAGTTATTTGCAGTGTAAAACAGTATATTTTAGAAATAAAAACGACATCATAAAAATCATCCCTTTAAGGATCTGACACAGTGGTATTTGGATTGGTGGTACTTCTAGCAGCGCTAAAAATTCAGCTACTTGCTATAGGTTGCTGCACAAAAATATATACTGGAATATTTTTCAAGCCACACTTTACACTTCAGAATCATGCTTGTCTTAAATATATGATTGTGAATGACTTAGAGGGGAACTATCATAGAAGTAACATCATAATTAATAAAATACAATATAATTAATATAAGCTTCAGTCATGGAAATAAGACACTTTCTAAAGATAATCAATTACGAATTATTCTCTATGTATGATATAATCTTCTTATGAATCTTCAGTATCTCCTTCTCAGCAATCTGACTCTCTTAATGCAGTTTTCGTGGTCAGATTTATAAATCTGACTAGTTGTCAAGGCAAAGGGTGCACGTACCAATGAGGTTTTAGCGCTGTCAGCAGGCCTGAATTTGTGGAAAGGCCATTTAGGCTCAGGCCTAGGGCGGCAGGATTTTAGGGGGGCTGCATGCTGTCCAACCACACCCACATTGGTTTAAAAACACTGCGAATGGAGATACATACATTTTTTACATTTCCAGTTTGCCAATCCCCATTGCTCCTGTCCCCCTGGAGGGGACAGGGGCAACGAACGGTAGTGGGCCTAGGGGCGCCCACTATGTAAATCTGGCCCTGGCTGTCAGCCAAAAATCTGAACAGACTGCTCAACTATTATTTACCCTACTTGTACTTCAGCATAATGAAGAAACCCCTTTATCTTTGATTTGTACAAAAGCGGAGTCCGCTCAAACTACAACATTGGACACCAGACATAATTAACATATTTTCTTTTCATTACAAAATAAAACTTACTTGGGGTATGTGTATGAATTCATCCTACCTTTGGGTCCCAAAAGCTATTTAATCACATTTCGTATTCAGTTGCAGGCCAGGATTCTTTGTAAATAAGATGGAAATTAGTTGAATGAGTCACCTTTTCTATATTTTGAACAATAATATTTCCCTGGAGATGCGGTTGCATTACACAACTTGTACAACAAAGCCTTTTGCTCCACAGAATCAGAAAAAAAACCTCACTCCGAGACAGCTGTTTTCTGTTAGTGAAATTGTTGCAATCATGTGGTGTTAGGTACAAACTCTGCAGACAATATATTTGTTTTAAAGGGTTGCTTTACCAATTTAACTTGTATACTCTGATTTACACAAATTGTCTGCAAGAACCACAATAGGAAACCTAAAACACGTACATGGTAACTAGAGTGTGATACTTTATCTGGAGGCAACATACTGTATTTATACTGCGAGGAGAAAGCAATTCATTAACTGTGAGTGAAATTGGTTCCATAGATTTCCAAGCAACAACTGCTTTAACACAAACAAGGAGGTGCTGGAGAACTGCGCCACATGGGTTTCTTTCCTGCTGCTCACTGATTTTTCATTACTTTGTTCTGTATTCAGTTCCCCCAATTCTTATATATTCCTTTTTATATGATTTAGTTTCCTTTTAAAAACACAGTGGTACTAATGTAGCGAGTGAAAATAGGGACCAAACACAGTGACATAAACACGGTGCAACATTTGTTTTTCTCCTTATTGAATGAAACATGAGCACCACATTACTTTTAAAATAATTTTTATTGTCAAACACAGATTTTACCTTTTCCAGGGCACGGAAATAAAAAATTAAATCTGGGAAAAGTAAAAATGGGTGTATGTAAAATCAGGGTTTTTATGTAAAAATGAACTACAAATAAAACTTAAAATGCAGGAAAAGTCACATTTATGGGGAAATTTGGATTTTTAATGAATATGGAGCAACATTATTATGTAAAATAAGGGAAAACATACCTAAAATCGGGGTAATGCTCCAGTTAAAATGCATTACAACATGAAGAGACTATATAACATTTAGGGGCAAATTCACTAACCTCCACAAATTCGCCAGCGACAGCATCACTCACATTACACTTCACCAGGCGTAGATTTGCCAGGACAACGGTAATTCACTAAAATCCGAAGTTGCCTCCTGGGCGCCGAACTCTGGCGAAGTTGCGCTAGCGTTACTGCACCAAGTGAAGCGAAGTTGCACTAGCGTTGGCTAATTTGCATACAACAGGAAGTTAAAGTTGAATCAGCATTTATGTTGCAGCAAATGTATTACACTACACAAAGGGAAACCTTAATAAAATGAAATAGAGTTGTTGAAATAGAGTTGTTATAATGCCAATGGTTTATGTGCCATATGGTAGGAAATGTATGGGGGAGCCCGGATACCCAAAAAATTTTTAAGGAGTTTTGTAGCCTATCACCCTGAAAAAAACTAAAAGACGCCAGCTGTTTTTGGGACTTAGAAAATTTTTCAACTAAAAATTGAAAGAGCCCTATACATTCCATTGCACTTCGTCTGGTCTGAGCTTGCGAAGGCAAGTCTGGTGGAACAGGTGACGTTCAGTAAAATGCTCATCTTAGTGAATTTGCGAATTAACGCTCTTTCGCCAGAGCGAAACTTACGCCCGTTAGTAAATCAGTGAAGCACCGAAATTACTTCGCCCTTAAGTAAATTTGCCCCTTAACATCTGGGAAAACATACAATAGGGGTACGTCAAATCAGGGTTTGACTGTATAATCAAAAATAGCCTGCCTTTGATGCTAAATCAGTCTTTATTCTTCTGGGAAAGCTTTTTATCATTAGTGAGATTGGGCAGTCAGGCCAGCCTTGCAGATGATGTTCCAGTTCATACCACTGGTGCTCAGTTGGGTTGAGGTCAGGGTTTTGTTCAGGCCAGTAAGGTTTTCTCATTCCATTCTCAGCAAACCAATGCTGTATGGACTGTAAACGGCCTTCCTTATATCATTTTTACAAAATAGAATGCAAAGATATGTCAAGAATGCCATTGTACTCTAAAGCATTAAGGTTTGCTTCCAGTGGAGCCAAGGAAACCAGCCTAAACCATGAAAAATAGCTCCAGATTATTATTACTATTTCTATTATTCCTCCACCACCAAACTATCGCTGCAGAGTATACATTTCCATTGTTACAGAGACCAGTGACAGACTTTTACCTTTACCACCACTGCATTCAAAGTTCTAGATAATTTTGTATTCAGCTACTTGTCCATAAAGTCAACATACTTCCCATGAATGGTTCTTGTTCCTATGTGGCTTTCAGAGACAGTTTGGAGCACAGTGTTGAGTGTTTGGAGAGTATTCAGAAGAGGTGATACTTTTCAGTCATATAATTTATATGGTATACAAGGTAGGTGAATGCATGCAGGTTACTGTTGGAAAAAACAGTGGTCTTATTGTATGAGTTTCTGCATTCCACTTAACATTTTTTGACAGCAAATGCTCTGCAACACTTCACCACAATTCGTTGCCACTAAACTAATTCACTAAAATGCAAAGTTGGGTCTAATCAGCTGAACACTGGTGAAACATTCATCAGCACAAGCATTTCTTAGCAATCGTTTGCTTGCGTTCAATTCTGCCTAGCAAAACTTTTGTAAGTACTCTTACACTGAGGTCAATTTGAATAGGGCAAGTACATAGAGGTAATATAGACGTCCTTATTGGAGATGTTGGCACAAATGCTTGAAGTGGCCACTTATTATTAGAAATGTCCAAGGAAGTTAAATAAAGACAAAATAGATCCTCTTATGCCCTAGACATGAGCCCACCCTAAAACAAATGTGACATGCCCCTCAAATGGTTAGGAAAAAAATGTTAACACAAACATCTTTAATAGTTAGAACTTTTGAAGGCAATCCAGCTTTAAAATATGAAAAAAACACCATCGTTTTTTAGAACTTTCATGACAAACTTTCCGGCACACAGGATATGATGTCACTGACATAAGATCGAGGAGGATGTAGCTTCCTCTTATCAGTTCGCCCAGGTCTAAGGTGACGAAGGAAGCTCTTGCAAAAGAGGTGACGTTCTGTAAAATTTGCACTTTAGTAAATTTGTGGAGTAACGTTCGTTCGCTTGAGCAAAAATTTACTAAGTGATAGGGTGCAAAGCTTCTTTAGCAATGGTCTCTTTTACTAGCAAATTTTCATCTACTCCTGTTAGTAAATTGGCAATGTCCCTGTGGATGAGATTTCTGGTGAATTTTTGCTAGCAACGGCCATGTTGCCCTTTATTAAATCTGCCCCTTTGTGTTTTTTTTTTCATATGGAGTTTAATCTTTCAATATAATCATGAGCCACTGACTAGACTTATATGCCACACAAAGTATTTGTGTGGGATAAGGTACCAATATTTTTGCTATGATTTTGGAGCATTTGTAACCTTGACCCTGATGGAACCCAAATGGGTCACTTTATACTCAGAAATGAATGTACTGTATATGAACTGCTGTCTTTCTTGTTCAGGTATAGGATCCCTTATCCGGAAACCCAATATCCAGAAAGCTCCGAATTACGGTCTCCCATAGACTCCATTTTATCCAAATAATCCAAATTTTTAAAAATTATTTCCTTTTTCTCTGTTATAATAAAACAGTAGCTTGTACTTGAGCCAAACTAAGATATAATTAATCCTTATTGGAAGCAAAACCAGCCTATTGGGTTTATTTAATGTTTAAATGATTTATTGTAGACTTAAGGCACGAAGACCCAGTTTGTCAAAATTGTGCAATGCTTGCTCACCTTTACAATTAAGGTTTGCTTTAGCAAAGAGTATATTTTTAGTATTGGAGGTAAAACTCCAGAATTGTCAGATAAAAAAAAATCAAACCCGCCAGCGATTATAGCTTTCCTTCTCCTTTAAATCATACAGATAAAGGTGTCCTGGGGCAAAGTAGGATTTATATACTGTATGCTAATCTTAAAACTCTCTCTACAGATAAACTAATTTTCCATTCATATATATAAATATTTCCAGAAATACAATAAAATGTGCTTCCTTGTACTACATGTAACACAGGGCATGGGTATTGATGCATTACAGCTTCAAGTAAATAAGCATCTCTCTATATAATTTACTGCTCGTGAATAGTATTTTACAAACCACGGGCTGTACATATTTCATGGAGGAATGTGTTATCGACAGAAAGCTATCAATAGTTATATGTGTAGTGTCATGAGCCTGTCAATATTAATGTAATTATGATTCAAGGTATTGTGTATATCTTAACTATATCAAATAACTTTTCCAATAGTACTGTTATCAATAGAAGAATTATTATTGAGCTGCTCAATAACTAGATGCATTACTGCTGGACATACTTGTCAATGGAGACTTCCTTAAAAAAATGAAAATAAAAAAGGATCAACATTTACATTTAGCCCACAGCTAACTCTATCAATATCAAATCAGGGTGCTAAGTTTATAGAGAAGGCAGTGCCTTAATCACTAAGTATTTTTATGTTGGCTGCAAATTAAAAATGCTACAGATACTGAAAGTCCAATAAAGCACAAGTAATTAACCAGATGACATTTTCTCATAACTTATGACATTTAACAGCTAAAATATCAATACTGTGTCTAACTGCCCTAAACATTTTAACTATAAAAATGAAAATATACTTTTTTTCCCAGCTAATTATGGAGCTATTCGATTTTGAAGAATGGTTGTGAAAAAAATATATATTTATAAGCAGAGTTTCAATTGACTTTGTAAGAATGAGAATACAGCAGTAGCAGAGAGATATATTTTTATGATGTCTAGATGCTATTTAATACAACTATGCTTATCTTGTCAAGAATAAGAACAAGTAAAATAACTTGGGGGTGCTAAGTTGTTAGATACCCCCAAGTGGCTTACCTGTTACCCTGAGCTAGAGTTCCTTTTTACCAAAGTGCACCAGCCTATGGTTTTGTTTTCTGAGCACCGTTCCACAATCTTCTTCTTTTCCTTTGGGCGTCCCCTTCCAAGATTTCTGTACTGCACATGCACCCTGCAGAGTTGCCAAAGGGGAGCCTGGGAAGAGAAAGAAGATGATAGCACGACACTCTGCAAGCAGTACTCCGGACTGGTGCATTTTTTGTAGAAGAAGAGCACAGGAGTATCTGGGGTAACATGTAAGTGACTAGAATCACACGGGGATGCCTAATAACTCAGTGACACCTAGGGTAGGAATTGACTAAATCTAACCACCTCGTTGACTTGGTATTCCTAATAATATTTACTATTACAGTGCATATTGTGGTAGAGTGACTAGGAAAAGGTGGAAAAAGGTCGCTCTAGCCTTTAATTTCTCCCCAGTTACTGAGATAGGCTCCAGGAAGGGAGTTATTAAACAGAGAATCAGTGCTCTGTTTAAAGACTTTAGTAGCCAGGGACTCAATTCCGCAGATCCAGTCCAGAGATAGGAGTTCACCTTCCACAGGAAAGCTGTCCTGTGGAAAGGCTATTTAAAGTTAAAGGGATACTGTCATGGGGAAAAACATTTTTTTCAAAATGAATCAGTTAATAGTGCTGCTCCAGCAGAATTCTGCACTGAAATCCATTTCTCAAAAGAGCAAACAGATTTTTTTATATTGAATTTTGAAATCTGACACGCGGCTAGACATATTGTCAATTTCCCAGCTGTCCCAAGTCATGTGACTTGTGGTCTGATAAACTTGAATCACTCTTTACTGCTGTACTGCAAGTTGGAGTGTTATCACCCCCTCCCTTTTAACCCCAGCAGCCAAACAAAAGAACAATGGGAAGGTAAACAGATAGCAGCTCCCTAACTAGGGATGTAGCGAACTGCCGATTTGGTGTTCGCGAACGCCGTTCGCGAACACCGGCAAAAAATGCGAACGTTCGCGAACAGTTTGCGAACTTCGAACACCGCTAAAATCGTTCGATTCGAACGATCGAAGGATTTTAATCGTTCGATCGAAGGATTTTCATTTGAATCGAATGATCGAAGCCATTCGATCAAATGCTTTTCATTCGATCGAATGCTTACAATCGTTCGAACGAATGGAAATCGTTCGATTTTTAGCGGTCGAAGGAATTCGAATGGTCGAATGGTCGAACGATCGAACGCGAACTCAAAATGCGAACGTTCGCGAACATTCGGCGGACGCGAACGGTCGAAGTTCGCGCGAACTAGTTCGCGGGCGAACAGTTCGCTACATCCCTATCCCTAACACAAGATAACAGCTGCCTGGTAGATCTAAGAACAACACTCAATAGTAAAAACCCATGTCCCACTGAGACACATTCAGTTACATTGAGAAGGAAAAACAGCAGCTTGCCAGAAAGCATTTCTCTCCTAAAGTGCAGGCACAAGTCACATGACCAGGGGCAGCTGGGAAATTGACAAAATGCCTAGCCCCATGTCAGATTTCAAAATTGAATATAAAAAAATCTCTGTGCTCTCTTGAGAAATGGATTTCAGTGCAGAATTGTGCTGGAGTAGCACTATTAACTGATGCGTTTTGAAAAAAAAATGTTTTCCGATGACAGGATCCCTTTAATTAGAATGGGAGAGTGTGTCTCTCAGCAGGACACAGCAGGTAGGAAACCTGGCTGTGTGAGGAACTCCTAGAGGAGCTGGGAGTGCCGCCTGATACTGCATGAAGCAGAGGGAGCCTGTGACCCTGACAAAGTTGTGCCAGGAGGCTGAACACTACCAGGAAGGAGTCCTGTGAGTACAGGGGTGAACCACAACATTGTTTTGTTTGCTGGTAGTCCACAAGGGGCCCAGTCTAGTCAGGGACTGCTCCAAAGTTTGAAGGTAGTGCCCAGTGGGCTAGGTTTTATTTTATTATTTGTTTGTATGATACAATGGTCACCCCTGTGTCTGTGGATAATTCACTGTGTTTGTTTAAAGTGGGAAAATAAACTGCTGTTTTCCTAGAAGAAGCTGTGTGTCCCTGTCTTTCTTCTCCTTTGTCCTATGCTGCCTGCCCACCATTGACTAATCCCCCCCAGAAGTTACATGTTCAAGCCGCCAGCTTGCCACATAATAATAATAAAAAAAAATATATATATATATATATATATATATATATATATATATATATATATATATATATATATATATATATATATATAAAACTTGTGAAAAGCAATTTTGTTCTTCTAACAATGTTAACATTTAGAAAGGATCACTGTGTTATTTGGCAACTGGACCGAGAAATAAAGAATTGAGCAAAACCCTTTTTGAAATAAACAAAGTTTACTACAATGTGTTTTTTTATGGTACACTGAAAAGAATCTCATAAATTAGAACTCCACTTCTAAATTATTATTTATTGCTCTGGCTCCAGCAATTGGTTTAAGAAACCACAAATTTACTCGCATTTCTAAAGTCGATTACTTGCTGCCTACCAGACTTTAAAAGAAACAAATGCGGTGAGCTTTTTATTTTTTTTCCAAAACCCTGTTTGTTACTTTTCAGTCTGGTCAACAGCAAGCCAAACATTGATTATAGAAAATGCATATACAGGAAGTTCAGGAACTCCCTAAAACTGATTATTCGAGAAATAATAAATCTGGTCCTAATTCTTTAGGCACTCAAAGATAATTGCCTCAAAATTTGGTAATGACCTCTTAGATATACCATAACTACATTTACCAGAGTTTGTCTTGGTGCAATTTTACTAGAAAAAATTAGCAAGTCTAAACACCCCTTCTGCCAAAACTCTAACTCTAACTAAACATTTTCCCTGCTACTGGTTTGTATGCAATACAAAGCATTGCCCAGCCTCACTGATACAGTTGATGGCAGTGAGAATCATCCACTGACTTTGCAGTTGACTCAAGAAAAAAAATGAGTAACAGCTGGTGGGGAGGGGTACACCCAGAAATTGATCATGAGTAGGTATCTGCCATTCTTGGTTTATAAAACACCAGTAATAGTTGCAATATGGAATGGCCTTCTGTGATATAGTTCAAAACAGAATGTTTGATGAGAGAGCATTAAAACATGAAGTGTAATTGTCACGGTCGGCACCCTACACCAGAACAGAAACCAAGCACCCTGGTCTCGGCTCGACTTCACCAGTTAAGTGACCGCCTTTGGCCTCGGGAGGAGCCCTCAGCTTACTCAGATGCCACCTGGACTTAACGAGAGGTGCAAGGTGTAAGTTCTGGCAGGCAATGGGGCACGACTGTTTACAAGGATACTGGAAGATAGGAAGCCACCAGGAACCGGCAGGCCGGGCCAGCACAAGCAGGTAGAATAATCAGACAGTCCAAAATCAGGATAGAGATAGCGTAGAATGGTCAATGGACAGGCAGAGGTCAGGATTGGAGATGTCAGAATAGTCACAGACTAGCAGGATCAAGATTGGAGAGTTCGGAGTTAACAGACAGGCAAAGGTCAGGATTAGAGAGATCAGCGTAGTAAATCAGGCAGGCAAGGGTCAAACACGGTAGATAAATCAGGAATCACAAGTAATAGCACCCAGGAACAAGCTAATTTGAACCTAACAACGGGCAATAACCTGAAAGCCAAATTCCCCTTTTATACATTTGAAATTCGCGCCAATTGCGCGCTGGCGTCATCACGCCAGTACGACTGCGCCTTTAAATAATGCACGCGCACGGCGCGTGCGCCCTAGAGGAACCGGCATAGGAGGAAGAGGGAGCTGCGCAGCGGGCGTCCACGCCGAAGGAGCGGCGGTGGACCCCGCTGCCCACTAGACCACCAGGGTAAGTCCTGACAGTAATTTACTATAGAATGACGTTACATTTGTCCATAAAATACTTCAATTACTACTTTACAAGAGAAGAAATCATGGGGGTACATTTTAGAAATCTGGGTTGTCTGCCTTTTCACCCTTTGTTGCCCCAGAATTTCTTGAAAACTATAGTTTAATTGAAAAAATAAGTACCGTATATACTTGAGTATAAGCCCAAAATGTGCTGAAAAATCCTACCTCAGCTTATACTCGAGTCAGTAAAAAAAAACTCTGGTAGATGAAACCGGTATTAAGAAGACAGCTGCCTTACCGGTAAATTTGCAGAGAACATGTATCCCACATGATCTGTAGCTGTGCCTGCACCCCAGATGGGGCCCACAAACCCATCCATGGGGCCCCGATCCTAAGGAGCCAACGGGGAACACCCCAGTCCCAGCCAGAAACTATGGCGCTTATCCGCCGCAAAGGGGGAGCAGCAGCGCAGAACTTTTCACAAGGAGTGTATGGCACGTTGCCGGCTGAAGTGCGGGTGGTGTGCATGCTGACGTCATCATCTCAGCGACGTAACAACTCCGGGCCGTAACAACTCCGGGCCTTAACAACTCCGGGCCAGGCCCCCTGCAAAGAATCTTGAAGGGGCCTGGTGCCGGCTGTGCAGGAAGCAGTATCCCTGACTCTCCCCTCCTGCCCACCAGTAACTCAGGGCCGCCCCTGACAAAAAATCTTGAAAGGGCCAGGCGCTTGCTGCAGACAGCCCCACCGGAGAAAAATCTTTGAAGGTGCTCGGAGCCTACTACAGGGAGCAGCTTCCTGGCTCTCCCCTCCCGTTGGAGCAAATTTACCGGTAAGGCAGCGGTCTTCTAAATATATCTATTTCATCTACTAGAGGTTTTTTTTATCATCGTAGGATGAATTAACGTTTTAAGCATTGTGGCTTGATTTTTAACATTAAACCGAATGTTTGATATTTCTGAGACTCTCAGGGGGTGCAATTACCTGCTTGTCCATCGGTCTTGGTTGTGTCTAGGTATATACCCGAGTCAATAAGTTTTCCCGGTTTTCATAGGTAAAATTAGGTACCTCAGCTTATACTCGGGTCGGCTTATACTCGAGTATATACGGTAATGTCTTGTTTTTTTTATGATCATTTTATAATCATGCCAATTCTCTTTTTTTTGTAACATATTTTGATTGAGTGATTTTTCAGATATATAATCATATAAAATAAGATTACAAAGAAAAAGGGAAAAAGGAAATCAAAACAAAAAAGTTTAAAGCAAACAAAAATAGATGGGGAATAGAATAAAACATTCTCAACATAATCCTGGCAGTTGCAAGGTGCATTTTGCAAGATAATCTTGTATTTGTATTGTAGCCAAGAAGCATTCAAATTTCGGTTTGAAAGAAGATTGTAGGCGTACAGTAGATGCATTTCCAAGTGTTTTCCTTAATGAGGATGAAGTTGACAATAGTTGCTTTCTACTCCCAACATAAATGAAGCGTCAAAGTTAGTTGGTGGTCATTTTTATTTAGTATGGGTGTCATGGTTTAAGCCAGCATGGGTAAAAATATTGGTCTGATAGGAAGTCAGGATCGGCAATAGAATTAGACCTATGAGTTCAGTTGATCAGAGGTCGAAGTGTTGTTGGAGACAAAAGCTTTAAGTTACCAGATGGACCATATATCCAAATTTTTTTTTGGGGGGGGGGGGATTTTGTAAAAAGGCTATGTTTGTATTATTGGCATTTACCTTGTTAATTATCTCTTGGATAGTTGGACAGTTTAGAGTCTTCCATTTGGCTGCTAGTGCTATTCATGTAGCTGTCATGCTAATTTTCTTTTAAACTCCAGGAGCTTAGACTAGCAGCATTTCTGACACATTGCCTATTAATGTGTTCCTTTTCTCTTATGGACCTGTTTTCCCTCACTTGTTTCATAGCAAAAATTTGAATCCTGTTTCTAATTATTATCTAATTATTTCCAAGAGCCTACAGTATATCCGTAGCTTCACTTTTAGATTTGTGTCCTAATTTCTACTTACTGTATATCCTAGAGGCCTATTCTTAGTTCTCCTATCCCAGCTTCTTAGCTGCATTCTGTTTATGGAATCCAATCTTTTGCTTCATACCCATATAATACCATACAATATCAATACCATATAATATCCTACTCCTATAAACTTGTGTATTTTCTATTATACTGCCTGAGTTACATACTTTACGCCTTCATTTAACTTCTGCTTTTTGATGCTGAAATGTTTACATTAACAAACTGTAGGTTTATGTACATATGGAAATGTGTGAACACCATATTTTTACATTGTTAAATAGTCCCATAATGTACAGTTGAATAGCAACCTAACATGTCACTTTAGTGTTCCGGTGCTAATGTTCAAATTGCAAAAAAAACCTGATTTATAGTTATATCCTAGTTATTGTGCAGAATGGCCATACATTTATATGGTGTGCAGCACCTCTAAATCTTTCCCTGTCATGGTAGCCTTATGCCTTTAAAAATTGTTTGTCCTGGAGATCTCTGCCCTCTGGGGAGAATCAGTCTGCTTTGATCAGGAGACACTTATCACAAGAAATGCAGTCTGGCAGGGAGGTTCTAGCCTTTGAAAAATATGGGATTTTACTGTAAAGTGGTATAGTGGCCTGGCAATTTTTATGATCATAACTTGTAATTATCTTATTTCTGAAAATGTATTCACTTGCACAGATACTGAGGGGCTGATTTATTAAACCACAAATTTTCAGGGCAGGCTTTTTGACGCCAAATATCTGGGAAAAAAATTTGCAGGGGAAAAAAAAGCACAACCTTTCCAGGACTTATTTTGCGACAAAACTGTGACAATTAAGAATAAGAAAATACTCCAACAAAAAACTGTCAAAATCATGTAGCAGTCAATGGCAAATGTCCCTTTTACAACTGGAAGATCTTTCTCTGATTCGTGGTTTTAGAGGTTTTTGGGTGCTTTTGACGAGAATATGAAAAAGTCTAAGTTATTGTGCGACAAGTTGGAAAAGACTCTGTTTACATGACTTTTCCACTTCTGGCCTCTTCAGTTTGGATCTTTTAGCATAGTTCACTACAGTTGTGATTTTAGAAAAAAAGATATTGTATGGACATTTTGGGATTTGAACCATGGCCTGCACGGTATTTAACAATTGATGCATCCTGCTGAGCCATTGAAGGGATTTGTAGTTCGTTGCTCACAACTGCCCTTAAAGACACCTGCTACCTCTGCTATTTCCTCTGTCTCCACCCTCACTCTCAATAAGGATAGGTGTCTATTATCTGGTCTTTGTGGGTCTATTAAAGCCAGTCCCCTCCAGTCTCCCGGTGCTGGATCATTAATTTCAGTCTGGTGATCTTTCCCAAAAACCATTAAAATGCGACTGTTGATAAATAGGCCTCCACATAATAAATTTGATCAGTCCCACCTCCATTATATTTTACTTTGCTTTACTTGGACTTGGAGTAGCCCTTGATACTATTTTTGGCTAAGTTTGTCCAACCTATGCTCTTGTGTTTGCTCCTTTTTACAAGTGTTTTGTTTTGTTTATTCCATGTGTTTCCTTGTTTGGCCTATCTAATCCCCAGTATCCCAGTACACTAATCTTGTGTAGTACTATATTATTTTTTGCCTTTTCTGTGTTTTCCAGTCTAGTATGTTTACACTCATGCCTGTATTATTTTTTCTTCTTTTTTCACTGTTAACTTTATGTTTCAAGAGTTTCATAAAAGAGCAGCACCCAAAATACTCTTCTTGGATTTTGTTTTGTCATATATTAACTAATCAAAAGAATGTATCATTTTAGTAGAACAGGTTTTATCTAAAATCCTGTAGTTGTAAATATGTATACTGTATATATATATATATATATATATATATATATATATATATATATTTTAATTTCCATTTGGCGTACACTGTTCTCGCAATGTCAGGTACAGAATACAGTTAAAATAGAACTGTTAGGGGAAATGAATTATCTATTTTATATGTACCTGCATAATTTGCCTACTTATTTAACACTTTTATTATTCTGGCAGGCTGCTTTACTAAGCCACAACTTTTTGTGTCCATGTGATTCTATTCAAGAAGCAGAAGAGGTGGTTTTCTCAGCAGGGTAGGCCTAGTTATGGAATATCTACAGGCAGAGAACACTGAGGAATAAGATCTGGTTAAGCATACCTAAAATTCCTACATACAAGATGAAACAAGGTTGATTTTTCTTTCATAAAGTGAATGAGGAAACTGGAGTTGAATGCAATAGGCTTTAATCTGTTGTAGTGGTTTATTTGTTCGGATTTTTCTATTTCAGGGTTTAAGGTATGACTGCAGCTAATGTAGATGTTGCTTGTATGACAGGCAATACATCCATGTATAAGTTATTCAATGATTTGTAAACAATTTGAAAAAGAATGTGTTGAATATTAAGGGAGATCCGTTTATTTATTTAGTTTATAGAATTTGAGGGCATCGTTTTTTTGTGTGCACAATGCATTCCCCCTTCACATATCTGCACTTTAAATAAATATTTTATGAGCTATTCATGGTGTAATGGTTACATTTAATACTTAAGAGAAATGAGTATTCTGTAAATTATATCATTATAAATGGTGCTTTGTGATGTCATCAGATATAACCAGTGCTTAATGATGTAATTCATGTTACATCAGGCTTTTATTATTACTATTATTTTTTGTCCTGCTAATTTTATAAGCCTGTGAAAGTCCATGTTCAAATGGTTAGCTGGAGTATAATGCTGAAATAGAGAGATTCTCATTATAAGAATAATCCACAAATGTTTTCTTATATCAGATGAGCAGCTTTAGTTTTCAATGTGGATGTTTTTTAGTTATATGTATGTAAGTATGCAGAATGCTGCATCATCTTAACTCTTTTTATGCAAAATATGTGCTTGAATACCTCATTTACGCTATAAAATTCCAGTATGTGTAATGTTAAATAAATAGATATTTGCACTTGTATATGTCTTCTAGGATATTAATGAGATATGTGAGTACATTAAGACTCCACCCAATGAGCTGTGTGCTGCAGATTTCTGTCACTGCACAGATTTAACTGCCTTTAATTATCACTTACAACTCCCCGTTCTGATCCCTGCTTGCAATTAATACTCTCTTTAGAAGGCTCATTACTAGTCCCCAAGAGCCCCATTTTACTGTTTCACTTATTAAACATCTGCTTCATGTTTTCCAGGACAAATCTTGCTATGACTCAATAGCTTTATCAGTGTTTTTTATTAAACTTCTTTTAAATTGACCTTAATGTTAGAAACCCTTTTTTAATCCTTATATAGTGCAATTCAAGTCTAAATAATTCGTTTTAACCGGTCTTTCTGGCACCCCTATGGCTATATTGCTTAACACTGAGATGTAGGCATTGTCTTTGGTTAAAAAGCTGAGATATATTTCTGTTTTTATTATTGAAATAACTTAGACAATGATTTTGTTAGGATATCCAAAGATCCCTGGGGTCTCCCCTTCTCTCCGACTCCCAAATCTTGTTCTCTCTAGTTCAGTAAATACAAAAATCTTTCAATAGTTTGGAGTCAGCGCTAAAAAGCTCAGGGAAACAAGTAATAGCAAATAGAATAACATAGTGTAGTAATTTACACTGATATGGCCCAACTGACCCACTTTCTATATACACCAAACACCAACTCAAACCACCACGTGTAATAGTTCTGATGGGTGCTCACAGACGTTTAGTATTAAACAGCGCCATAGGTGCTTTACCAGGTATCCATCTCTGAATTGTGATGTTTGTGCAGGCATGTAAAGTCTCCCTTTTAGTAATCCGCCCAAATGTTCCGTAAACTCTGGGGTTGGGGGTCCGACCACCGCCAGCGTTGTCCTCCTCCACCGCGTGTTACCTTCCGGGCGCCATGGGATGTCTTTTCATTCATACTAATTCAACCTGATAATTGACACATCCCAGCTAATTCTTTATTCCTGTGTTATTATATCGCAGGTATTATATATTTCAACAACAAAATGAAATTCGAACGATTCAAAGGATTTTAATCCATCGATCGAAGGATATTCCTTCAATCAGAAAATTGTAAGGAAGCCTATGGGGACCTTCCCCATAGGCTAACATTGGTCTCGGTAGGTTTTAGGTGCGAACTAGGGGGTCAAAGTATTTTTTAAAGAGACAGTACTTCAACTATCGAATGGTCGAATAGTCGAATGATTTTTAGTTTGAATCGTTCGATTCAAACTCGAAGTTGTAGTCGAAGGTCGAAGTAGCCTATTCGATGGTCGAAGTAGCCATATTCGACCATTTGAAATTCAAAGTATTTTTTCTTATATTCCTTCACTCGAGCTAAGTAAATGGGGCTCTAAGTATTAAACATCTACCATTACACAAAGGTATGAAATATAAAAATGCAGGCTGGATATTTACTCTGTTATAGATATAATGTAGTCTGGACACATCCAGGTGAATAGATACGTTTGTATCATTGTTTTGAAAGAGGTTGAAGGAAGCAAACCTTAATTGAGGCTATTTGCTACAACCTGTGAAAGGGGAACTACAAATTAACAAAGAATTAAGTTAGAAATGCTGCACCTTGTGTTTTGTGATTTTGGCAACCACAGCTCTTTAGCAGTAAAGATCCTCCAAAAATGCTCCAGTAGCTCCCCATCTTCTTTTCAGCTGATTCACTGTACCTGCTCTGTGCTGCTGTAAGAATCCTAACAGAATCCAAGATAATTACAGCTCAGTTTATAAAAATATAGCAGATGTAGCCAGTTTCATTTTAGTGTTAGTCCCTTTTACATTTTAGGTTTCAGACGTGACATTTTCTCTGCTTGAGTTTATATGCAAGTGGAGAAAAGCTGGTTTGCTCTGCTTTTCTATAGTGGATTATAGAAGAAAAATTCTAAAATGTGCACTATTCAATAAAATCCACTGTATGTACACGCAACCATCAATTACCCCAAACCAGAGCCATGTATTAAAAAGTGTTAGGAATGTGCTCTATGTGTTCACATTCCAGTCCATACCACCCTTTATCTGATTACCCCTGACACATTTTCAATTATTTACATATGCTATCCTTCTAAATGCAGTTCTTTAGAGAAACATCATAAAAGGAAAACCAAAGACTTAGAATATTCTGTTATTCCTGGCAATATATTCCAAAATGTCTGCACGTGGAAACTGTGGTGAAAAACTGAACAAATGCAAAAGTGATACACGCCCCAAATGTGCTCTTATGTGAGCACATAAGATAACAATGAAACTCACATGATGCAAAAGTAATTAAATGATAGACAATCATGTAGACCTCAAATTCAATAGCAAATAGATCAATAGATCAATCTCCCAAAATAGTTTTTGAACTGTGTTAGATTGCACCTTCAGTGGAGGAACACTTTTAAGGGGTTATTTACTTAACTCCAATTTTTTCCCGGTCGTAGTTTTGAAGGGGAAAACCACAATTTTTTTGTAGGAAAAAAACTAAATTATTTCTTGATTTATTAACCCTAGATGCTGTTAAAAGTCTGAATAAAAAAGTACTTCATCCCAAACCTGCCAAGGTCATGTAGAAGTCAATGGCAGATATCCCGTTTACAATTGGAATATATCATTACCTGCACTGTATTTCGTACAATAATACAATTAATTTGTGGTTTTTAGGTGATCATTAGAAAACATCAGATTTTTCGGGCGTCAAATCCAAAAAAATAGGATTTTTCATGATTTAATCAAGTCCTTTCCTACACCAGATTTTTTTGAGTAAATTTATTGATAAATACAGTGCATGGTCAAAGTGGTTTTAAGAAAATAGCAATAAAAAATTGGATTTAAGTAAATAACCTCGTTAATGTCTTTGGAGTCCCTTAAAAGCATACTATCATGAAAAAACATGTTTGTTTGTTTTTTTCAAAATCCATTTTTAAAAGAGATTTTTGTTATATTCAGTTTTGAAATATGATATGAGGCTAAACATGTTGTTAGTTTCCCAGGTGCCCCCAGTCATGTGACTTGTGCGCTGATAAACTTCAGTCACTCTTTACTGCTGCACTGCAAGTTGGAGTGATATCACCCCCTCCCCTCAACGAACAATGGAAAGGGAACAAGATAGCAGCTCTCTGACAAAAGATGATGCTCCCTTGGAGATACTGTATAAGAACAGCACTCAATATTAAAAATCCATGTCCCACTGAGATTCAGTTCAGTTATATTGAGTTGTAGAAACAATAGCCTGTCTGAAAGCAGTTTCATCCTAAAGTGTTGGCTATTTCTGAAAGCACAGGAACAGGCAAAATGGCCTGAGATGGCTGCTACATTCAACTTGAAAAAAATACACTTGCTGGTTCAGGAATTAAATTTTACATGGTAGAGTGAATTATTTGCAGTGTAAACAGTGTAGTTTAGAAATAAAAACTACACCATAAAAATCATGACAGAATCATAGGAGTGTCTGTAAGTAAGGGAGGATGTACCATTTATCATCCTTCACATAGCAAGTGCAGCATATACCTTCAGACTCATTACAAGGCACAATCTTTGCTCTTCTGCAATCAGAAAGAATCACAAGTTAAAGCATGTCTGGGCACAATTATGATGACCTAAAGAGTTCATTTAGCAGAAGATTACAGGACTCATTTACTTACAATGGTTGTTATTGGTAACCACACTTAAACAAGTCCCAGCACCTATGTTCATAAATCAGGACCTTAATATGCTTCTTTACTAGTGATGGACAAATTTGCGCCTTTCGCTTTGCAGAAAAATGTTACGGCCCGGAGTTGTTACGTCGCTGAGAAGAGGACGTCAGCATGCACACCACCCGCACTTCAGCCAGCAGCGTGCCATACACTCCTTGTGAAAAGTTCTGCGCTGCTGCTCCCCCTTCGCGGCGGATAAGCGCCATAGTTTCTGGCTGGGACTGGGGTGTTCCCCGTTGGCTCCTTAGGATCGGGGCCCCATGGATGGGTTTGTGGGCCCCATCTGGGGTGCAGGCACAGCTACAGATCGTGTGGGATACATGTTCTCTGCAAATTTACCGGTAAGGCAGCTGTCTTCTTAATATCGGTTTCATCTGCCAGAGTTTTTTTTTACTGACTCGAGTATAAGCTGAGGTAGGATTTTTCAGCACATTTTGGGCTTATACTCAAGTATATACGGTACTTTTTTTTTTTCAATTAAACTATAGTTTTCAAGAAATTCTGGGGCAACAAAGGGTGAAAAGGCAGACAAACCAGATTTCTAAAATGTACCCCCATGATTTTTTCTCTTGTAAAGTAGTAGTTGAAGTATTTTATGGACAAATGTAATGTCATTCTATAGTAAATTACACTTCATGTTTTAATGCTCTCTCATCAAACATTCTGCTTTGAACTATATCACAGAAGGCCATTCCATATTGCTACAAATTCTCGAAAAGGCAAAAAATTCGCAAAACGTGCCGGCATCCTTTTTTTTTATGCCAGCGAATTTTGCGGCCGGTTCGCCGAAAATTCGCGCCTGGCCAATAAATTTGCCCATCACTATTCTTTACTGCAATGTGGTTTATTATTTATCTTTCCTTATTGCATTTTTATAGCTGTTAATTCAAATATTTATATTTCTGACCCAATACTACCAAGAGGAAAAAAAAATCACACTGTTAATGAAAATATCATTCTGCCTAACACCACAGTGACTCATATTCTCATATTACTTCTCTGGGGTATTACTTTAAAGCATGTCTTTCACTCTTATTAAACCCTATCGAAAAAACATTTTTTTAATTGTTTTAAAGCTTCCTATAACGCTGTTTCTGTGTTATTTCTAGCAGTCTTGAAATGTACATACAGGGAAAGAACGTTGCTGGCTTCAAATTAATTGCTACAAGTCCTTCCATTAGCACTTCCAGCTTTTAGTTTATTTTACCTAAAACCATCTAAGATACTTCAAGGACCTTTTGCTTTGGCTCTGAATCCCTAACCTTCTGTATGCCCAGACTTAATTGTTTTTATTGACAAATTAAATGTTTTCCTCTACTCTAAGTGCATCTTAACCTGCAATGAAGTATTGAGATGTCCTTGTTTTCACACATCCAGACATGCTCTTTAAATAGCCTCTATTAATCCAGATGCATCTTCTTAGAATCCTAATGCATTTACTTCTTCGCAGCAACTGAAAAAAAGTCAGTTGCCACCAAATTTGCAAAATATTTATCCATTTGGTACTATTAGGCTAATTTTCTTCAGAAGCATTTTAGCAAGCATCATTATCTTCAAAGTATTACTTTATATTTTCATCTTTGTAAGAGATTTTCAACCTCCGAAAATGTTAATGAATTGAAATTTGACTTCTTTTTTTCGCAGTGACATTACTACACAAAACAGTTTTACTGCCAACTGTATATCCCTTTCTTTAGTGTCGCTCCACACACACTAGGACAATCAGTTAGTCATAGCAGTATTTCATTTTAACATTTGATGTTCTCTGTTTCCTTATTGAAAAGTCATTGGCCTGCACAGCAGTGTGTCACAAGTAGAGAGTCACACAAAGAGCCCTATCACAGGGAAAAAACATTGCTCAATCAAGCCCTGATTATTGGGAGAGATCCCCTACCCAGAGTATCTTCACTTTGAACAAGCCTCACTCAGAACCTCATTATCAGACATGCATTATGTGTAAAGAATAGCATACTGAGTCAGAGCATTGGTAAAAATTATGATATATAATACCTAAGTCAGAGTCCAAGAATAATTCTCTACAGAGTACAGAGCATTGGAAACTGTTGTTCAATGAACTAAAAGAGATTTACAGTTAACGCTGTTACCTCATGGATGTGTAAGTTATACTGGTATGAAAAAGAAAAGAAAAAAAGTATAAAGGCAGCTTTCTTATAACTCTTAACATTGTCAACATGAAACCTTTCAAAAGACCACAAAAGCAAGTCATGAAGCGAAGTGAAGTGAAATATATATACAACGGAGCAAATCATAAGAAAGCAAGAAGGAAAGATACATTTACTGATAAATAGACATTGATAGACACAGAGAAAGAAAGATGATGGATAGATAGATAGATAGATAGCAGCACCATGCTATTGCCAGTGTCTCAATTAATTCTGTCTACATTGAATTGATGGTAAGGTAGGTTTAGATACAGTAGATCAACCAATAGATTGAACTGCTGGTTGCAATTTTTTTTGCTTACAGAAGCCAGTCTTTAAAGACACTTGCATCAAAATAGACTCCTTGCACTTGCGTATAGTTATGCTAAGGTATGCCAGTCTTGTCATTTCCTTCTTTTTTTGTCCTGCATCCCCATAGGTTAGGTCAGTGGTCCTCAACCAGTGGCTCATGAGCAACATGTTGCCCTCCGACCCCTTGGATGTTGCTCATTTTGTAGGCAAGTTTTGGTTGCATAAAAACCAGATGGACTACAGGTATGGGATACGTTATCTGGAAACCCGTTATCCAGAAAGCTCCGGATAAGAAAAGGCTGTCTCCCATAGACTCCAAATTTTTAAAAATTATTTCCTTTTTCTCTGTGATAATAAAACAGTACCTTGTACATGGTCCAAGCTAAGATATAATCAATCCTTATTGGAAGCAAAACCAGCCTATTGGGTTTATTTGATCTTTACATGATTTTCTAGTAGATTTAAGGTATAAAGATCCAAATTATGGAAAGATCCGTTATCCGAAAACCCCAGGTCCTGATCATTCTGGATAATAGGTCCCATACCTGTACCATAATGAGTTTCCTGTAGGTTGACATTCCACATAGAGGCCACCAAATGGTCAACCACAGCCCTTATTTGGCACCCCCAGGATGCTTGCCTTGCTCCCCAATTCCTTTTACATCTGAATTTTGCTCACACACACACTTGACTTGAACTAAGCAAGTTCAGCCCCACACTCTAATATACTGTGCAACTAATGCAAGTTCATTCTGGATTTCTTGTTCTT
Source organism: Xenopus laevis (assembly GCF_017654675.1). Classification (NCBI taxonomy): domain Eukaryota; kingdom Metazoa; phylum Chordata; class Amphibia; order Anura; family Pipidae; genus Xenopus; species Xenopus laevis. The sequence continues at coordinate 108,385,860 of NC_054382.1, forward strand.
GTTCACTGTTTTGTGCAAATTTCCCTTATCTTTTAATTTAATGATCAGTATTATAAAAAACATCGCCTGCAAGAATGTGTAGAATATAAAGAAATGTTGCAATTAATCCACCAGCATGAGACTGAATTATGGATATCACCCCCATCATTTTTGCTTTATTTCCTTACCTCAATATCAAGGAGCTTGGACATCCCTAAAATTCTTCAATCAATCCTCATTCATGAAAACATTAGACTGTAGACCATATTAATCATGCACCTCTCTTGGTACTTACTAATACATCGTATTTACAAAACTAGCATTCACATTGTTTTTGTTCTTATAAAGCACTTGAGCTAATTCTCAGCACTGCACCCACGACACTTAGGTCCCTGCCATATAGAATGTGGAGTCAAAACTTAATGAATATGGCAAGGAGGATTAAGGAACTATAAGGAACTGACAAGAATTTGACACATCAGTTGAACTCAGGCATCAGATAATAACTCAAACTCACTTAACCACTCAACCACACATGCCTTCAAAGACATTATTCAAATGAAAAAGGACAGTGAAAATTAACTCAATGTGGCCAAGGCAGTCATCTGTATCTTCATATATCCTATGGTTTCCAGCAGGAGTGGATGCCATGTAGTACTATCCTATATGCAAATAAGTATTTTAATAGACAGAGCGGAGGCCATGATTCGGTACAAAGTGCATAATACATATCATTGCTTTACACAGGCTACATGACATGGCATTTCTACATACAAAGGAGCTTGACATACATTTTAAATAAACAAGCTGCCTGCAGATAAAACTGGCATTTTGCCATCAAACAGAACCCCAGAGACAGGGTGGGATCACACATCCATGACAAAATGTGCAAATTTGAGTTCTTACCTTATTGTTAGATTACAGACTAGGCATGTTCAAAATGAAGGATTGTTTCCATTAGTGTAGTGCATTTACTGATTAAGAGACTGGGATGCATGAATGCTCACAGTCACTTATTTTAAGCATGCAGTACATGTTTGTGGGAAATTTAAGCAAAGCTTTGTTGGCAGGGAATAATTTATTTTTCATTATATATATTATATGGGTGGGGTGATTCCATTTGCATCGGCAGATAATATCTTGTGTTCTTTTGTAGATATAATATTGTAGAGTGAAATAAACATCTGCAAGATACTTTCCAGCATTATCTTACATTTAATCAAGTAATTAACTACATTTATTGAGATGTATAAGCTGTGTTATTATTGAAATGCATAAATTATGGGATTAGATTTGTAGCACTGTTAGCTGATTTTGCTATTATGTGCAGCCATCATTGCTGTAGGCAAAGTTGACAAATTTTCCAGAAGTTATTGAAAGTGAAGTAAAAAGGTACAGCATGATACAGAGATGGGTATGTATTAAGGTAAACTGTTGCACCCCCTTTGACATGTTACAAAAGACTCGGTCAAATAATTCTAAGTGAAAGGATCTTTTAGGCATCCTTGTGTAATAAATAGTGGGAGTTGTGCAGATCTGACTTGGGGGTCCGTTTACTACAGCATGGTAAATTTAAATATATGTTTCCGCGTGTTATTGCTGAGAATATGTTTCTGCCAAATTATTCACAGCGACTTAGTTTACTAAACTGCGATGCGCTCAGAAGTCATTGCGATCAGTGGCGGTAACTACGTTAACAAATCATCTTATTTTAGCAGTAATTTCTGCGAGTTGTGAATTTTCTGGCAACAAATTAAGTTTGCGAATATTTATGCTATAAAATAGTCTTGTTTTATGGCGTTTATTATGGCATGATTTATGGCCAGATACCGTATATACTCGAGTATAAGCCGAGTTTTTCAGCACCCAAGATGTGCTGAAAAAGTGTACCTCGGCTTATACTCGAGTCAATGCGCAGAATCACCCAAATGGCGCTCATGAAATGTCCTCCTGTGGCCTGCATTACATTGTTGTGCTGTAAATGAGCATGCACCGATAGCCCCTCCTACTTGACCTCTCCATTGAGTTTGCAAAATACGGGCTGCTGATGTGTAGTTGGCCCGCAGAATCTTTCGGGCCCCTGCTGTGATGTCCGCCTGACACACTCGTGAAGTACTGTGCCGATACTACTGGATCTCTCTCACCACTCTCTGGCCCACAGCATCTTCCAGGCCCCTGCTGTGACTTCCGTCTGACGCACTCGTGAGGTACTGTGCCGATACTATGGGACTCCAGTGCCGGATCAAACTCAATATTAAAATGAATAAATACAGACCCCATGGTAAAGGGTATACGAGTTACAGGATATTTAGAATATTTGAGTTTAGGTTTCCCTTCTGATTTTGAGGGCTTTATCCTGTTTTCTTAACTAGCCACATTTGCTCCCCACTAAACAGCAGATTTGTTAGATATTTGCATTATCAATATCACTGAATACACTGGCAGTTTTTTTCTGTTGAGGGGATTTGGTTGCCTTTTATCATTATGATATGGTCCACAAGACCACTAACCTAACATTCACTATTGCATTGCTATTTATTGCTTTGCTTTCCATCTGTATAATGCATGCAATGACAGCTTTTGGCTTGTGCTTTGAATGGCCAGCTTGCACCCACACTGACTAAAGTGGACAAACATGACCTAATGTGGACAAACTGGAACTCGGCTTATACTCGAGTCAATAAGGTTTCCCAGTTTTCGTAGGTAAAATTAGGTACCTCGGCTTATACTCGGGTCGGCTTATACTTGAGTATATACGGGTATGTATCTTCAAAACTGCTAAACTTTATAGATATTATCAACAGCACAGTAAACAGATTTCACCCAATCAAACATGTATGCATCATATAAATCCACATTTCAATAATAATAATATATAATAACATAAACAAGTTTTAACAATCAATCTGTGCGCATCATATAAATGTAGTTTAATCTAGGCTGATGAAGCCTTTGGTCCCTCCTAGCCAAATTCGTCTTTCAGCTGAAAAAGCTGCTGTAGCAGCAAACAAAATAAAAACCAAAACATCTTTGATTATCCTGTCACTTCTCTTTTCTCCTGTCAGGAATGGCAACAGGAATGATTGGTAAAACAAGGTGTTATGGGATATTTCCTGTACCATTGAGAACTTTCTGGTGAAAAAATAATTTACCGCCACTATGTAGATGGCGGTAAAATTGTGCTTATATTCAAGGGTTAATTTTGTCTTTCGCACATTTCGATGTTTAGTAAACGGGGCATTAATGTGTATGTAGCATTATTTTCAGGTCAGTAAACTGGTGAAAAAATATTTGGCGATACATTTGTCTATATTTTGTTCTCATATTTTTACCGCGCTTTAGTAAAAGGACCCCTTGGTCAGAACAGATATGTAAAGTGGTCTATCCAGAGAAGTCTGTAGCACTCCCCCAACCCTCAGTACCAACTATTATCAAAGCAGATAATGAATAAAAAACTGGGCATTCTGTAGTTTTGCGCTTAGCCACTACATGGAGTTACAACCCATAATGCCAGGTGATTGCAACAGGTACTGTTACGGTGGCTATACATGAAAAGATCTGCTTGTTTGGCAAGGTTACCATACCAGCAGATCTCTCCCCTAGTGATGGGCGAATTTGTGCCGTTCGCTTCGCCGAAAAATTTGCGAAATTCGTGAAACGGGCGTTTCACAAATTTATTCGCTGGCGGCGAATCACGCAAATTCCGCGCAAATTCGCGCCTGGCAAATAAATTCGCCCATCACTACTCTCCCCAATATATCCATCTTGAGTAGGGTGATATTGGTCTGATCTGATCGTGAGCCTTAGGGCCCAACAATTGTATCACATTACTGGTACTACAGGCAATCAAACAAAGGGCCACATCACCCAGTCAATAAGCTGCCAACTTGATTTGTCGGCAGCTTTTCTCAGCCCATATATGGTCACCTTTAAGCACAAAAAACATGGTTGTGTTTATAAATGTTTCAAATTCGTTTTCACTTTGAATTTAAAAGCAATGAAAATGTCTTTTACTGTCCATTGTTTGAGCCGTTCTTATTATAATACTGTATTATCTGAACTTTTAAGAATGTTCTTTACGGCTGCCCTTTATCATTCTGACAGTAATAAAGGCAACAGTACTGAACTTCTTTTAACGTATTTGTCAAAGTTTCTAAATCAATTAACAGAACAATGTTAGTCAGGTATGTACTACATAATGTGAATATTTTTCATTATATCTCAAATCTCCCTTAACATAGGGGAAAAAACATTAAATATTAAAAAAACCTTGTTTTTTATTATACACTTGTTATTATACACTTGTTATTTATTAGACCGCAACAAGCAAATAAACAAAAACATTCTCAGAAGAGCGCCACTTTGTAGGGTCAGACATAGATGCCTAGAGACCTATTCAATTACTGTTGTTTTAAAAGGGACCCGTCACCCAAAAAAATTATTCAAAATCCTATTTTATCACATTAGTCAAGCAAAATGAACTTTAATTACACTGTATAAATTATTTAAATCTTGTTTCCTTCAGTCTGGGAATTCATAATTATAACAAGCAGGCAGCAGCCATTTTGTGGACACTGTTTTTAAGGAAAGACTTGCATCATCTCAGATTCTTGTTTGTGCACCAGAATGGGGGACCTGATGTCCATCCCCATGCCCTGGCTACACAATTAAATGGTGAAGAGAACGGGGGAATGTGTGGAGAGCAGTGACATCTAGGAAGTGCTGAATGGAAAGTGAAAGTAATTGTCTGTCCCGCCTCTATGCCCATGGCATAGAGAAGGGGCAGACAATATTTGATTGACATCTGAGATTTTTAAATGAGCTTACAACAGCTATGAATGCTTTAATAAAAAATAGAAATTGGATTTCATGTTTAATTTGAAAAGGACTTTTATTATACAGATTTTTGTGTCTGGGTGACAGGTCTACTTTAACCCAAAATCCCAGATTTCAGAATCCAGATTTTCAGGAATGTTTTGATATAAATGTTTTATACGACCCTTTTGTGATGAAGCCACCTTGCCCAAAATACCCACATCTAAATAATTTAGTGTTTTATTAACTGCTATTTAAAAAATTAAAGGTGAAGTAAAGGTTCAATTACTGGGGAGGGGGGCACCCCTACCGGGGGATAATGTTTGTGGCCACTGGTAAAGTACCAGCTGAGATTCTCACCTTGCTCATTGTCTAAAATTCTACAGTACCAACATCAACACGATCATGTAAATGATTTCTTGTGATAGACACAAATTATCAGTTATCCATGTACAATAACATGGAGAACAGTATAAGAAAAAAATAAAAAATAAAGGGCATGGTATTGCTATAAAGTTGAGACACGAGACTTCATTTACTACTCTGATTTTACAAAGCTGAACTTGTTTGGAACAGATGGAAGTTGAAATGGAGTAAACAATGAAATTGAAAGGAATAAAAAAAAATACAATCCCAAGCCACACATAAACTGTTTATTTTGTTTAAAAAACCTTCATTTATTTTACGAGTCAACAAAATTACTTTTTTTTCCCTGGGAACATATTACCTCCTCAACAAAAGGTGTGTATTATGTTTAAGAACCATCTGTTGCCTGACGTTTAATTAGATTAAAGAGCAGTTTAGAAAGTGTCTGACTTCCTGTTAAAAGAATAGCAACAAAAATCCACATTTCTAGACAACAGTAATTAATATCTGCCGGCACACTCAGATTTTACATTCTAATATGAAATGCACCTACATAATTTAGGATTATGGGCTAACAGTCTGACTGTTGCACTGACACATGTGATATTTGTTATTGTCAAGTATTTTGTCAAATTCATATTTAAAAGGTAACTTTATAAAAATGTTTATTCTCATGGTTAGTTACAACATTACCACAAATAGGAATTGTGCTCACTGGAAGAGATTAGATCTAAATATTAATTGTGTAATCTTATACACTGTGACTTTCTGGCCTTTGTAATAATTTAATTTCTCACCGACAGGGTGACGCCTACACAGATGCGAACCTTGTCATGGACTTCCAACACAGCAACTGGCAAGATACATGAACACAGCAAGCAATTTCCACTTATTATTAGAACGTATTCCTTATAACAATATTGTTCCATGCCAAGACTGATGCCTGATGAGATACAACACAATCTTTTTAGATTTTAGTGCAGGCTTTATTTTTTTATTAATAAAAAACATCAAGAAGTCTTGTAATTACAGAATGCTTTAGACTTTTTATAGAGTTTTTAATCTGACTCAGGAATGCATACGATTTCTACACTTGCTTTTACAGAAATGTATTCATGTGTGACATTGCACAGACCAGAAATGTCTAAAAGGCAATGCAAATAAAGGTTTGGATGTTTAGTTGATTCACATTTAGCAGAACAGTAACATTTTGACTATTTGGAGATATACACTATAGGGGCCGATTCACTAACTTCGAGTGAAGGATTCGAAGTAAAAAAACGTCAAATTTTTGTGCTCCTCGACTATCGAATTGGCGTAAATTCGCCTGAGTAGAATGATTCGAATAGATCGAGCGCAAAAACGCTGCGACTATTCGCCATTCGATAGTCGAAGTACTGGATAGAGCGCAAAAACGCTGCGACTATTCGCCCATTCGATAGTCGAAGTACTGTCTCTTTTAAAAATACTTCGACTACCTACTTCGCCACCTAAAACCTACCGAATTGCTTTAAAAGCCTATGGGAAAGTCCCATAGGCTTGTTTTCCAAGTTTTTGATCGAATAAAAAGGCATTCGATCGAATGAAAATCCTTCCAGCGAATATTCGATCGAGCGCCTATTCGCCTGGCGAATATTCGCCAATTCGACTATTCGCCAGCACGTAAATTCGCCCGAATTGCCTATTCGATTCTATTCCCCAGTCGAATTTCGAGGGATTAAACCCCTCGAAATTCGACCCTTGATGAATTTGCCCCTATGTCTGTAAGAGTATATTGAGATACAAATGTAACTATTTACTTTTTTGTAACATCAAGAAATATTGAAATGGAAGCTGGAAATTCTTCTTTTTACTTATACAATTGTGTGGCTTTTTTTTTACCTCCAAAAATATTTCTCTTATGGACATAAGGTGGCAGTAATGTAACAACCCGCATTTCTGTGGCGCGTGATATGCCGGGGGGCCCTGAGTGGGTCCGCTCGCACCTTCTGCACCCCCAGTAGTTCCACCACTGTAAGGTGGGTTGGGACAAAGGCTAAGAATAATGCTGTAATATGGTTACAGGTATTTATTTTATTTTTAAAGTGGACCTGTCACCCAGACACAAAAATCTGTATAATAAAAGTCCTTTTCAAATTAAACATGAAATCCAATTTCTATTTTTTATTAAAGCATTCATAGCTGTTGTAAGCTCATTTAAAAATCTCAGATATTGTCTGCCCCTCCTCTATGCCATGGACAATTACTTTCACTTTTCAGACAATTACTTTCACTTTCCATTCAGCACTTCCTAGATGTCACTGCTCTCCACACATTCTCCCGTTCTCTTCACCATTTATTTGTGTAGCCAGTACATGGGGATGGACATCAGGTCCCCCATTCTGGTGCACAAACAAGAATCTGAGCTGATGCAAGTCTTTCCTTTAAAACAGTGTCCACAAAATGGCTGCTGTCTGCTTGTTATAATTATGAATTCCCAGACTGAAGGAAGCAAGATTCAAATAATTTATACAGTGTAATTAAAGTTCATTTTGCTTGACTAATGTGATAAAATAGGATTTTGAATAATTTTTTTGGGTGACAGGTCCCCTTTAAAGATGATTTCCTTTTTGTCTGTAATAATAAAACAGTAGCTTGTACTTGATACAAACTGAGATATAATTAATCCTTATTGGAGGCAAAACAATCCCATCAGGTTTATTTAATGTTTAAATCATTTTAGTAGACTTATATGGTGAATCAAATTACAGAAAGATCCCTTATCTGGAAAAGATCCCAAGCATTCTGGGAGAGTGCAGAGCACAGCACTTTAGGGTGCAAGGCAGCTATGTATGGAGCACATAGTAACATAGTAACATAGTAAGTTAGGTTGAAAAAAGACACACGTCCATCAAGTTCAACCTTTTTACTTTTTTTAACCTAAAAATGAAATAAAATGCAATGCCTGCGATAGACAGGGGAGCCAGTAGTCTGTACATACATGTCCTTCCTAGCACATTTCCTAGCCCCTAATCAATGAGCAGAAGCAGGGAATGAGTGGCCTCTGGGCATGATCGTACATTGGCCCCAAGGCAGCAGCAGACACATGGAATCTGAACTTCCGAGACCTCCAGCACCGCCCTCTGACCGGATCCAGGGTGAAGACAACTTCCTCTTCTTCATGGGACCCCTCCAGATGAATTTGCAGCCTCTATCCCAGGTTAGTGTCACACACAATCACATACTTATTATACTAATACAAATTTATAATTACACACACATACATTTTTGGGGCACTCACAAACACTTGCACATGCACGTAACACACAATTTGCCAAGTGTACCCACACATATTGAGTTACACAATTTTGTGGCTTTTTTTATTTATCACATTGTCTGTTATTTTGCCTGTAAAAAAAATGAAAAACATGTTATTGTCATTGCGAATAGAATATTTGCTAACCGTGCAATACATTTTGTATGTTATTTCAGTGATTTTGGTGCATTTTTAGCCATGTTATTGCATTATCAGCTTTGCGTAGGCATTGCTTGCTTGTTTTGGTCCATAACACCTATTTGGCCAAGATAAAAATTCAAACTGTGATTCTCAGGGGCAGATGTATCAAGGGTCGAATATCGAGGGTTAATTAACCCTCGATATTCGACTGCCGAATTAAAATCCTTCGACTTCGAATATCGAAGTCGAAGGATTTTGTGCAATTCGTCCGATCGAATGATCAAAGGAATAATCGTTCGATTCGAGCGATTTTAATCCATCGATCGAAGGATTATCCTTCGATCATAAAATTGTTAGCAAGCCTATGGGGACCTTCCCCATAGGCTAACATTGGCCTCGGTAGGTTTTAGGTGGCGACCTAGGGGGTCGAAGAAATTTTTAAAGAGACAGTACTTCGACTATCGAATAGTCGTAAAGTCGAACGATTTTTAGTTTGAATCGTTCGATTCGAAGGTCGTAGTCAAAGGTCGAAGTAGCCAATTCAATGGTCGAAGTAGCCAAAAAAAACATTCGAAATTCAAACTATTTTTCCTCTATTCCTTCACTCGAACTTAGTGAATGGGCCCCTCAGTGTTGATTACACTAGGCAAAAAAAGCATTGATTTTAATGGTTTTATTTTTTTATAGTTTTATTTTTTTAGAATTGACTGCATTCCACACAGTTCTTTGTTACTTCACAAAATAAAGTTTTCCAAGGAACGATCCAGACTGCAGGATTAACTGCTCAATTAGGTGTTTATTGTTCAACACAACATGTTTCGAGTCTCCAAGGACTCTTTGTCAAGTGTATACAATGGATGTGAAACAACGTATAATATAGTGTTTAACAGGAAATGACATCAAAGCATTTAGCCCAACCTCCAAGTGGTAATCAAGTGAAGAGAAACAATGTCTCAAAGTAAAGATAAACTTCAGTTTGTAACATCGTGTTCAAATAACATTAAGTAAAATAAAGTAAAATTCTTTTTCCAAAGGCTGAGGGCTTTTTTTCCATTCAATTTTTATTCGTAGAAAACCTTCAACTGTCACCAATGTGCTGTGAAGAGAGTTAAATATTAGTACAAAAAAAGGGAGGATTAAAAACTTAGACCAATGGGCAAAAACTTGTTAGCACTGCCAACTACGGCCTACTAGCCCAATCTGTCTCGAATATAGCAGCAATTGACTCAGAGTCCTCTCGGACTTAAACAAATTCTACATGATAAGTAACTTAATTACTGTACGTTACCATAACTGGATTCTGAAACATTCTGAATGTGTGGCTAAGGGGTCAATATCTGGAAGAGAGGAGGCATAAAAATAGTGTTAGCATCGTTTCACAAGAAGCTTTTTACACTCCAAGATTCATTTAACCCTTTAGGGTTCACAGTGTTAAGCTTTCTAATCCAGTACATCTCTCTTTGAGATAGTCGCAATTTTAGATCCCCACCTCTTGGGGGGTTATGTACAACCTCCAAAACTAGCCATTTTAGTTGGTTTACGTTATGACTCATAGCCGAGAAATGTCTAGCAACAGCTGTATCGGAATAAGTATCCTTTTTAAAATTCCTAATGTAGCCTCGATGCTCTTTGATGTGTGATTTAACTTGTCTCACTGTCTGGCCCACGTATGCCATCCCACATGGGCATTTGAGCAGGTAGACCACGTTACAGGTGTCGCAGGTAGCATAATGTTTTAGGAGTATGGGGGTCCCATCACATGGATGATTGATCGTGTCCCCTTTAATAATGGATGTACAACATATGCAATTTAAGCATGCAAACGTACCCTTCTTTGGTTTTCCAATAAACCTTTGCGTACGTGGACCCGGGGGGTTAACCTCTGATGGACATAAGATGTCCCTTAGGTTACATCCTCTTTTGTAACTGAAAAGGGGAGTATTAGGGACACATTTACCCAAAGTGGTATCCTGTTGGACAATAGGCCAGTATTTGCGTATGGTATTTTCTATAACTTTACTGTTTACGCTGAACGTAGATACAAATGGTAACCGTTTACTCTCTTTTTTAGGTTTGTAAGTAAGCAATTCCTTCCTATCAATTTTGTAAGTGTCTTCAATACATTTATTAATGGACTTTTTGTTGTAACCCCTATCTAGAAATCTTTTTTTCAGATTTTCGGTAGCGTTTTCAAACTTCTCTAGATCGGATGAAATCCTACGTGCCCGTAGGAACTGTCCTTTTGGAATAGCTTTAACCACATTGGGGGCATGGAAACTTTTGGCATGCAGAACATTATTCCTATCTGTATCCTTCCTGTATAGGCTAGTGTGCACACGGCCTTCAGAGATGGTGAGGTGTACATCCAGGAAATTCAACGAGAGGCCACCAACCTCAGATGTAAATTTAATGGTTTTATGGGCTTTATTGGCTTCTCCAACCATCTCCTCAAAGGTTTGAACAGGACCTTTCCAAAAGATAAGGATGTCGTCCACATATCGAAAATAATGGATGATGTGTTCTTTAAATGCCCCTTTCAGGAATACTTTTTTCTCCAGATCATGTACAAAGAGGTTGGCGAAGGCTGGTGCTACTGCAGCACCCATCGATGTGCCCTGTCGTTGCCAATAGTACTTGCCTGCAAACCTGAAATAATTTTTTTGTAATACAATCGATAAACAGTCAATTAAAAAATACATTAACTGTGGTGACAAGTTGGTATCTAAAAAAGCCTCTTCTATGACCCTTATGCCATCATCCTGTGGGATAGAGGTATATAAGCTTTGTATATCCACGCTCACCAATATAATATCGGGGTCTAGTGCCTCCAAGGCATTCATTTTAACCAATAAGTCCGTGGTGTCCTTCAAACACACTGGTATGTGACAGGTTAATGGTTGTAGGAAGGTAGCTACAAATTTAGATAAAGGTTCCAGGACAGACCCAATGCCCGAGACTATCGGTCTCCCTGGTGGGCTGACAAGGCTCTTATGGATTTTCGGGAGCAAATACAACACCGGGATACGTGGAAACTCAGTTGTAAGGAAATCCTTCTCCTGTGTCTGAATCACTCCGTTTTCCCATGCTTGTGTCACCATAAGGTCAATATCCTTTTTGATCTGTAGTGTGGGGTCGTGGTCTATTCTTTCATAGTGTCCTGGTTCATTTAGTTGGTTAAGGGCTTCAGCTTCATACTTTATCATATCCATAACTACCGTTGCTCCCCCTTTGTCTGCTTTACGTATAATAATGGTGTTATTAGTCTTTAATGAATCTAAAGCTCTTTTCTCCTTAAACGTGAGGTTAGGGCGAAAGCATTTATCTCCCTGTGTATTCCAGTGTTTCTTAATCTCAAAATTCACAACATTTTCGAAAGCTATTAAAGATTCGTTATTATACTCCGGTATAAAGTTGCTACGTTTTTTAAGTTTACATCCAGCTTTTACAGAACAATCCTTTGGTACAGCGCCTGAAAAGTAAGCTTTTAATTTCAAGTCACGCAAGAACTTTTGAAATTCAATTTCCCAATTAGTCAGATCAGCGTCGTAATATGGGATAAAGTTTAGGCCTTTGTTCAATACGCTAAGCTCAGACGCAGTCAATTCATATGAGGAAATATTAATAACTAAATTTACCTGGTTTGTTTGCGGGTCCGTTTCGGGTAGCGACCTCTGCCCCCTCTCGACCCTTTGCTGTGGTGCTGTTTCCGATCGCTGTCTTGTATTGTAGTACGCGGATCCAAAAAAGAAACCGAGGACGCCAAGGAACTTGAGGACGCCTGTATAGATGTTGCCGAGTCTTCGCTGCTGGTCGCGGCTGTGTACGGCGGTCCCTGCTGCCTTCTCAGTGTGCTTTCTGGAATCCTTCCGGGTAAGTCCACTGTAGTGCGCTGGGTGCCACGTAGTTGCCGGTATGGTGGTGCGGGCAGTCCGGTCTGCTGTCTCTCCTGCGAACGCTGCCATTTTCGCTCCTCCTTCCATGAATAGACTCTGTTCTCTCTATAGTCTATAGCGTCTCGTTCAAACTTGGCGCGTTTCTTTTCCTTGATACTTTCCTTCAGTTTGCTTAGGATGTGATTATGCTCCACCAGCACCTCAGTAAGTTTCTGTGATCCAAGTTCTTGCTGTGCCTTGATTTTCAACTCGTCTATAGCTACACGGGTTTCTTGCAGCTTAATTGTCAATCTTTCAACAGTAAGTACCATAAGGTCAATGCTGCATTTGTTACAAATCTCAAACCACTTCTGTTGCAGCACTTTATCATTGGCACAAAGGTTAGGTTTGATATCTAGTCGCAGGCCTCTTGGAATACGTCTGAGTTTAATATATTCGGCTAGAGTACTCACATGTAGAGTGATGTGTGTTTGTGTTTCCTTTCTTTGTACATATAAAAGATCTTTTGCCAGGTTCGTATGCAGAGGTTTGTCTTCAAACAGCATAGGATCTGTGTTTATCTCTGCAAGAATTCTATTGATTTCTACATCATTATAGGCAAAAGTCACGGCCCCTGTATTAGGTAAACCGGGCGAGGTTCCTTCTGACATCCTTTAGTAATTAATCAGTAGTTAAGGTAAACCAGCAGGCGGAAAAATCAAGTCCAATAAATGAGAGATGCTAGTTACCTCAACTCTTTGTTACTTGTTTTTGCCAATGGAAATTTTGTCTGCTATATATCCATTTGAGGGTCTCTGTACGCTATATAGTTTGGTAAATCTATGCTTATTGAGAATCAAACCTTTCAGAAGACTCCAGCGTTCATATTTAGGATGGTTTTTTTTTTTGTTGCATTATGGAATTTGGGGCATATAATGGAGTAAAGTGCAAGCTTTAAAAAATGTCATTAAAAAACACTACATTTAGCATAGCAGTTTGGTAGTTTGTAGTAGAAAGACATATTCTACATTTTCTTGTAGGTGCCTCTGTACGCCACATAGTTTGATAAATCTGTGTATATTGGGCATCATAGTGTTCAGTAGACCTCTGCCATTCATATTTAGGATGTTTTTTCTTGGTACCTAATGCCATGTGAGAGATAAGGTGTCACAACGCACACACAACAGATGTGGGCAGGATTGGCTTTTCCTTGCCAATAAATACTGTGTTCCATAGGCCTAAGGTTTCTTAGAGACACCTGCAAGTAGCTGCTGTTTCACAAGGTTGTGGTTACATAATTTGAGGGCAAAATAAATTAATGTAAAATATATTTGAAATGCAAAATTTTTTCTAGTAACTTTTTTAATGAGCAACACCTTGCAAAATGTGAATGTCCTTTCTTAATTTTGCAAACATTTATTCCACTTACTACTTTTACTGCTTTTCCCAAGATGTCTTTCTTTGCACTTTGAAGTATACATCGTATAGTCCATAAAAGCTGTAAAGCAATACACATTTTCTGTCACATATTAAATTAATTGAATCCATTTTTATTTGAGGAGTACATTACAGTGGCAACATAAGTATCTTCTTTTCTCCGGCTAATGCTTGATTTCTTGCAGAATGCATGCATTTTTAAACTCAAGGTGCTGGAAACAAAAGCATAAAAGCACACAGAAAATATATGGAATGCTAAATATAAAATATTGTTTTTCTTCACATCTTTCTTGAACCTGTTTCTATACAGAAAAACTGAGATTAGTATTATAATATTAATGTTATATAGAAGTCAGAATGACTGATATAAATTTACCTGCATTCATTCAGTGAAAATGCATTTTAATATTTAATTTTGCATGTGATACACTGTACAAGAATAATTCATAGAACATAAATCATGTAAAACTGGGGGAGTACAAATAAAATACACACATAATCTTTGCCAATACAACAAAAGAGAAGAATATTAGACAGCTTTGCTGAATAACACAATGCAAATGATTTGAATTTCAGATACATTTATGGATAGTTCTAATTCCTGGATTCTCACAATATTTATGGCAATGTATATGGAAATGCCCGGTTTCACAGGAATGTAAAAAAAACAAGTGTTTTTTTTTAATTTAACACACACTGCGGAAAACAATTCTGCCCCCAATAGTTCTTACTTTTGCCAGTATTTTATCTTATTTTGTAGAATATTAGGGGGGAAAATAGACATTAATATAAATTAAAAGAATAACAATGCATTTATATTATTCTGCTGGATATTTATATTGCATGCAGTGCTTTAAATGAGTTGATCTTACCTCCCTTATGAATTACAGATAATTTTATCATCTGTTCATACAAATATTCAGATCCAAAGTGAACCTTTTCAAAACTGATTTGCTAAACAGCATTTTGGTAAACTGCTATTGTTTTCTTTTTATTATTTATTTATTTTATTTATTCATTTCATTTATTTTTTTGGAGAGGATGTGAGTTATTAGGTGCATTTTTTACCAGCATGGAGAAGGACTGGTTCCTTGTGGGCAACGGTGGTGCATGAAATGGCTATAAAACTTGTAAGTGATAGGGGGTATTTAAAGACCACTTTAAAGGTTTTACGTATCTTAGACAGCTTCAAGGGGCAGGAGGACATGTGGATTTTGGACAGATTGTTTAAAATCTTCAAATTCTTCTTGATTTTTCTCGCCAAATATTGTCTATGTGCAATGTTGAGGAACATGTCTTACCTGTCATCTTCTTACCTGTTCTTGGATACTTATCATTTGAAAATGCTCAACAAAAATCTTGCATGAATTATGGACTATAAGGGGCACATTTACTAAGCTCGAGTGAAGGATTCGAATGAAAAAAACTTTGAATTTTAGTATTTTTTTGAGTACTTCGACCATTGAATAGGCTACTATGACCTTTGACTTCGAAAATCGTTTGACTATTCGACCATTCGATAGTCGAAGTACTGTCTCTTTAAAAAATGATTCGACTACATACTTCGGCAGTTTAAACCTACCGAGGTTCAATGTTAGCCTATGGGGACCTTCCCCAGCACTTTTCAAACCTTTTTTTGATCGAAGAAAAATCCTTATATAGATCGCTTAAAATCTTTCGAATCGTTCGATTCTAAGGATTTTATTTTCGATTGAACGATTTTTACTTCGATCGATCGAAAGATTTGCGCTAAATCCTTCAAATTCGATATTCGAATTCGAAGAAAAATCCTTATATAGATCGCTTAAAATCTTTCGAATCGTTCGATTCTAAGGATTTTATTTTCGATTGAACGATTTTTACTTCGATCGATCGAAAGATTTGCGCTAAATCCTTCAAATTCGATATTCGAATTCGAAGGATTTAAATTTGAGGGTCGAATTTGAGGGTTTATTAAACCTTGATATTCGACCCTTGATTAATGTGCCCCTAAGAGTACAGCAATGGCAGAAATCTTGAGTAAGTTGTGTAAAGGTTTCACACCAAAGTGCTCCTTGGTCTGAATAAATTTCAGCATCTTAAGATCTGATTTTTTCTTACAATATTTTTTAACAGCAAAAATACAGAAAATTGATAAATATCTAAAAATCTTTATACTGTTAAGAAGGCCAATATTTTTGCAAACATTTAGCTAAATTTCATTGTGACCTTTTAAATCATTCTCTTTGGCTTTTAGTGCACCACCTGCCTGGGCTCATAATTATGGGGGCTTGCCAACTATGAGCAACAGGGTTCATTGGAAAAAAAAATCCCAATAAAATTACACACCTGCCACACCCACAATCCAGTCACTTAACCACAAGCCTCCATAGTTAAATGATTGATGAAATAAATATGAGTATTTGTAATACTGAGCAATATTAGTATGGGTGGGGGCAGCTGGGTGTACAGGAACACCGCACAACTGAATGTAAGGTTTACAAAGGGGAACCGCTGTAACTGAGGATAGCCACTCCATGGGGAGTAGATATGGCGGAGGCCCAGGGGTGTACCCATAGGTGATTGGAGGCAAAGACATGTTGATAGAAGATTGAAGATTTAATGGCAGCCAGAACATAGAAAACAAAAGGCAGGAACAGGCAAAAAGGATAATCAGGCTATCCACAAGGTGATAAAAAATGGGGAACACAGGAATGTTGAGGTATGCACTCAGGAACAAAGTAAAAGGTTTTCAGGAACAAGGTATTCAAAGACAAGGTTTTAAAGAATCAAGGTTTCCAGGAATCAAGGTTTCCAGAAATCAAGGTTTCCAGAAATCAAGGTTTCCAGGAATCAAGGTTTTCAGGAATCAAGGTTTCTAGAATTCAAGAGTTTGAGTCCCTGTCTGATCCGGACACTGAATCTCTTAAGCAAGAGGTTGCCAACCTGTGGGGAAAGACCCATAGGGGTGCCCATAGTTTTGGTAGTGGGGGGGGTAAAGTCTCATGGTCAGTTATAGTGAAATTTTAAGAAAGTGTACTTTGTTCTAGATACTTTTTTTTTGCAGAAGCAGCTCTCCAAGCCACATTGCCAACTCTCTTTTCTATTCTAACTTTTTATCTTTTAATATCTCGTTAAATATGATCTTATAGAAATAAACGTGAAATGACAATGCTTTCCATGCAGTATCTGCCTACTTTATAGTAACTAGTGGATTCCGTGCTTTGTACTCTTCCCTTGTTTTTTTACCATGGATTTCACCTGACATCCAGTCACTGCTCTTAGCTAATGCGTGTTACCAAATGCACAGTAACAAGGAATTGCTCAGAGCAGTGAAAGCATATTTGTGTATATCAAATTGTTTGACAGGGATGCTAATTTAGCTGGAAGACTGAAATTAGTGTAATTATTATGTGATGGAGTCAAAGCGATTGATTTCAGGTAATGTTGTTATAACTCATCTAGATATTAAAATCACTGTCATATGAGGCAACTGCCCTAAATGATTTTACACAATATATATATATTGTTAGGAATTTAAACGGCTTTAGATAATAATTAAAAGGATATTATGGGGGTCAACCTGCATATAGAAATTGGTTTAAATTGTATAATAAATAATGTATACAGTAAATAATAAGCTTTTTCCGCTACGTCATGGGAGCTTTTCGAATGTCGCATGACCCAGGCATGGTAGCAATATATTGGCCAATACTCTACACTATCCAACTGATCATCCCACAGGCCACATAGTGAACTACCCTAAGAGGGACCATACACACACACACTGGCTATTGTTCCATTCATTCAAGCTGACAACCTGGACAATCAAAACTGCAGGATGGAGGTGCTTTTAACCTGACTGATCGGCCTACCAATGAACCCAGTAGTTATGGGTGAATCTGAACTGTTTTGCTTCACCAAAATTCACGTAAAGGGTAGTGATGGACGAATTTGGGGCGTTTCGCTTCGCTGGAACGCCGAAAAGTTTGCGAAATGAATTTTCGTTGATGAATTTTCACGGCGGTTTCGCAAATTTATTTGCCAGCAGCGAATCGCTGGAATTCACCGCAAATTCGTGCCTGGCGAATAAATTTGCCCATCACTAGTAATGGGGAAAAAATTTGCCAAGTGCATTGAAGTAATTTTTTTCTCTGCAAAACGACGAGAAATATTTCACTCACTCCTAGTACCCACTGTATATATCAGGATCATCCTGACAGTATACACTTAAAATAGTTCAATCTATAATCAAAAATCAGTTTTATCAGTAAGCATAGGGTCAGCTTTATGCCTACATAAGGGGCATATTTATCAAGGGTCGAAGTGGAAATTTGAATTTGGAATTCGAGTTTTCAAGGTTTTTTTGTGGAATCGACTAGGAAATATTTAAAATTCAAAATCAATTTTCGAGCTGTATCATGTACTGGCCCTTCGAAGAATTTGAATTTAACTATTCATCACCTTAAAACTGCTGAATTACTGTTTAAGCCTATGGGGGACGTCATGGTATCAATTTGCAGTTGTTTGCAGCCTTCCTGAAAAGCGAGGGTTTTTTTGGAGAAAAAACTTGAATCAAATTTGTTTCGATTCAAATTCAATTTGAATTCAATTCGAAATCGGTTTGCGGGTCGTACCCATTCACCCGAAATTGAAAAATTAGATTTTTAAAAAAAATTTCAATTGCCCGTTTTTTTAATTTTGAGTTCATGGGAGTTTATGGGAGTTTTTACAAACCACTATTACAAAAAAGATGCGAGGACCTCCAATAATAAAGAAGCAATTAATTGAAAAATTAGAAAATGTATTAGGTCATAAAAACCTAACGCGTTTCATGCCTACTTACAAACCCCCATGAACTCGAAATTCGACCCTTGATAGATCTGCCCCTAATAGTGTAAACTTTTTGATGATTGATGACTTTTTGATCTTAGTTAAATACATATGGCCAGTATATGCTACCTGCTGATTGGTCGCTTTAGATATATAGGGCTGGGACACACTGGGCGATTTGGGGATTTTGGCGATCGGCCCAGTGTGTCCCAGCCCTATATATCTATAGCGACCAATCAGCAGGTAGCATATGCTGGCCATATGTATCACCATGACTTTCCATGACCAATTTTCCCCGAATGCCTTCCCTCGCTCTGCGCCTGACTAAAATGAAAAATCTAATGACTAAAATGAAAAATTGCCTCCTCATGAGGCAACTTCGGACGACTTTGGAAAAATAATCGCCGCATGTGATTAACGCCAGCCACTTTTCATTTTAGCCAGACGCAGAGCGAGGGGAGGCATTCGGGGAGAAAAGTTGCGGCGACTAAATCTCCCCAAATCGCCCAGTGTGTCCCAGCCCTTAGACCTGTAGCAAACGTTGCACCTTTTATTATACCTCATTTATCCCTTGTAACCAGCATGCCTTTATTAACATTCAAGTGCAGTAACACATTTCTTTCAAGTCCCATCTGTTTCACATTCCTGTTTGCAATCCATGAATAGAAATCCCATTCATCTTACTCCTCATTATTATTATATGATCCCCTTATATATTCATACATAGTTATCATATCACCCCTCAAGCGCCTCTTCTCCAGAATGAATTCAATGGAATTTATCTCTACAACTTTATTTATTTTCCCACCTCATTAAAACATTCAAGTTTTCTGGGCTCATTGAAAAGGAATGGAACAATGATATTCCTGCTGGCGTGTGACTTTTATATCTGCGAAAAACCACATATGGGAATATTTTCTTGTTTGTTGTTGTTGTTGTTTCTTAAATAAGCTAAAATTGCACATGTTTTGTTGCAAAACTTTTTTCTTTTTTTTTTTGGCACACTTTTTTCTCAAGCTTGAAAATTAATTAATAGGCCTCTAGGGTCCTTATTTATCATAATTCATATTTGTGTAAATTTTTTCTACTTTGAATAAACTCACTATTAAAAAGGTTACATTTATGAAATAATTACTTTGAGTCTACAAGCTCAAAAAACCTTGACAAATTAGAACTGAATTAATAGTTTACATTTTGACTAGGGCATGCTGCCCGGCTGCAATGGGAGATTGCAGGAAATTCAGTGCTCTAGACCTGAAGAAGGAAATTTGGGTGTGTGCACACCTAAAGGGGAGGGGGCAAAGGATGGTAGTGGGCTTAAGGGTGCACAACATGCAATTCGGAACCTGTTTAAAGTTATAATTGGGATTTTAGTGCAACAAAAACTCACATCATGGTAGTTTTTTTTATTTTTTTTCTGGAGAAATGCTGCATTGTGGGGGAACAAATTTTGCTCACCACACTTGTGGACATACATATGCCTTATCGTATCTGGAGGAGTGGGCAATGGTCTGTCATCAATGGCCGTGACCCACAATAGGTAGACAAGGGGTACAGGGGAACACCCATGTATTTGGCAAAGTTAGCGTCCATGAAATTCCCTGAAGCCCTGGAATCAAGGAAGGCAGAACCTTCAATAGTCTTAGTGGCCAGATGAATCTGTAGAGGTAAGAGAAACTGGAGAGAATTCTCTTGGAGAACAGGTACAAAGTTCCCCCACATGAGACACCCCAGATTTACCTTGATGAGAGGAACCTCCTGGCTTCAATGGGCAGAGGTTGGCAAAGTGAGCCTAGACACCACAGTAAAGACACAGACCAGCCAAGCGTCTGGTCTCTGAGAAGTTTCTCCTGGTCAGACATACGTGTCCTTCCTATCTGCATAGGTTCTTAGGACAGGAGGTTGCTGGGATGGAGCAGGCAAAAGGGGGCAGTGGAAGTGTGCCGCTAATATTGGCTGGAATCTAATATTCCAATTAGTTTCTGCCATCAAAGTTCTAAAGTCTATTGCGTACTCACTGGCACTGTGGCTCCCTTGTCAGATTTATAGGAGGTGGGAAGAGGCATTAGCGACAAATAGACAGTTTGGAATGACTGCAGGAAAGCCTTGGCAAAATTTCAACTTTTTTTGAAGCAAGCCCTATCTACTCTATTGCACTTCGCCTGGTCTGAGGTGGTGAAGGCAAGTGTGGCGCAAGAGGTAACGTTCAGTAAAATGCGCAAGTTAGTGAATTAGCATAGTTACGTCCCTTCGCCATAGCGCAACTTCGTCTGGCGTAAGGGTGCAGTTTCGCAATTTTTTATGCGATTCGATCATCACTATAGGAGACACCTTTATTGCCAAGATGCAAAGCAGTGAAATGAAAATGACTTAACTTTCTAATGACACTATTTGGTTTTGCAGAATTTGCAGAAGTTGATGCTGCCATCTGGAATCAGCAAGGAGAGTACCAGACTGAAAAGGAGCTAACATTGATAACAAAATAGAAATATGCTGGGTTGCACACATTAATGGTCATAAACACAAAATATACTAGAAGGTTAATTGGCCCTAGCATGTGTGTGTCAATGTGATATGAACCTTTGATTGTAAGCTCCACTGAGACAGGAAGTGATGGGAATAATGTATATTCTCTGTAATGTGTTGGTGCTATATAAACACCAGATAACAAATAAGTACATAATAAAAGTGTAATTAGCTACAAGAATAACAATGAATGACTCAATATGAAAATGTTTAACCAAATAGGCACACATAATTAAACTTCTCTAGTACAAACCCTTTCTATTTTGAATAGCGCACTCATGTAATGACCTTTTATATTTGTTTAACCATTTTTATAGAGTGCAAGCTTTAAATAATTTGTTTAATTTCCCCTCTCCTTGTAGCCAGAACACTGACATTCTAAACTGTTACAATTTGTATACAGAGTTTATGCTGAAGTAAGATCAGTATTTGGGCATTGAACCCAGGGAGATGGCATTGCTTTTATTTTGAATTTGGCACCAAACCACCTTTTTGAGGTTTTGAGGTTATTTTTTATAGCTTTTTCAGCTTTCCAGATTGTAGTTTTAGCAGTCTAGTTGCTAGAATTCCAATTACCCTAGCAACTATGAATTGATTTGAATAAGAGACTGGAATATGAATAGGATAGGGTCTGAATTGAAAGATGAGTAATAAAAAGTAGCAGTAAAAATTAATTTGTAGCCTTACAGAGATCTTGCTTTTGTGCTGAAAAGGGTCAGAAGGCAAATAATTTAAACATTTTTAAAAAAAATAAATAAAGACCATTTGAAAAGTTGCTTCAGATCGGTCATTCTATAACATACTAAAATTTATTGTAAAGGTCAAGGTTACAGGTTATCGAGAAGTGCTACAGAAAAATAATCCCAGCTCCCCTAAATGATATCAGAATATATTTTCATCCATTGTAGGTGTAATTCGAAGATAATTCATAAGAGGCAAAACTAGCTTTCCTCGTGGCTTCATTGGGGTATTATGTAGCATTTTCCAGAGTTTCTTTTTGTTGTCATACTCCATTCTTGTTCTTGTTTCATTCGCCACTATCTATACCAACAGAATTTTAATAGACCTATTTTTATTTTTAGGCAGAAAGTTTCAATTACAATTGTCAAAAGTGCTGAACTAACATGAAAGTTTGCACAGATGTGACAAACTCATGACAATATTTGTTCGAGGGAAGTTGCTTGGTCTCAGCACCATTAGCAGAAAATGTATATTTTATTTTGCCTTTTCATTTGATCACTCCTTTCACAGTAGTAAAATATGTTTTTATGTTTTCTGAAAGTGGAATCCTGACATGATTCCAGAGCTTTAAAAGAGAAAAGATACCATTTGTCAATCGGCAATTCACTAGAACCACTTCCTCCTCCTCTGATGATGATGATGATGAAGTCGCAACATAATCCCATTTCATAGCAGTATAACAGCTAAAATATACACTATGGCATTTTATATGTCACACACTGGAGCTTTAGCATCATATCAAATGACACATTTTTGAAGTGATTTTTTAAAGTGAGTGCTAGTCTACTGATAAATAATACTCCACACATCTGGATGCGCACATTGTATCACTAGGTAAAATGTGAGGATCTCCATTTCAAAATATACTTCTATTGCTTATACCATGGTAGCACTTTAGATGCTATAAGGAAACATTTCCATTAAGAGCAAGGATTTTTTTCCCATGAATACAGGTTCTATAAAAATGAACTACAACAAATAATTGGAAAGTAACATACTGTAATTTTACATTCTGGTTATGAGTTTTTTTTTTTTAATTAATTAATGATATTTTACTGCAATAGCTGTAAACTGAAAATTTGAGTGGAAACCTCTCTGTGGCCTACTTTTTGCTCACCAATAAAATTACCCCTTACCCAGCATAATCTTACCATGCCACTTTTTGCAGCATCCATGATTTTGCAGGATGCTACAAAACCTCATCCTGCAGACTGTCTGATTAAAGTCTGATTAAATATTACTACGATGCATGTGATATATGTACTTTAAAGTAATGCAAAAACCTGTCTACATTCATCTGTGCAATAGCTGCTCTACTCAGAAGGGGGCTGATTTCAGGTTTGCATTTCTATCACAATTCGAGGGAAAAAAAAGACATCGAAAGAACACAAATATCTTTAAGAATGTTCTTCGGAACCTCAAAAAGTCTGGGTTCATTAAGTGAAAAGTTGCCAGGAAAAACTCGCGTGCATGCAGAGTTTCTATAGAATCCCGTGGTAATTGTCTTCAAGCAACTTTATTTATTTGTTCTACCAGTTATACAAAACATTCACTATTTACAGCCTCGTTGAAAATTAAAGGAATAATGCTGGTGGACAACTTTTTTTTACATGAAAAACATGTGCATGGGAATATTCTGTCACTTTTTTTTTCTTAAATAAGCTAGCGCTGGATAGCCAACTGGGTTTAGATTTTTCCGATGTTATTATTCAGAGGATGGATTACAAGGGTTGTGGCTTTCCAATAAATGAATATTACCTGTTTATAGTCATTACGTTGTTAAACCACAATACCACATCATAATAAGCCCCATATGGTTGTCCTTACTATTTAGATCTTGCCATATAGTCTTCTTTGTTGCACAGAGGACTGGGTCTCATACCCTTATAAATTTGTCTGTCCATCCTATAAAAAGCTCAAGTGGGGAAGATTTAGCTTGTGAGACAGGTGCTTAATTTAGGACAGGGGTGCCCAAAAGGTAGATCGGGATCTAACAGTAGACCTTTAGCTGGTGATCAGTAGATCTCAAGACACTGTCAACAAACAGCTTGTCTAAATACCCCTCCTGTTTCATTCTTTTCAATCAGATATTTATTATGTTAAAGTTACATAAGATATAGTTGTTTGTTAAAAAAAAACAATATACATTTTCCCATAAATCAATATTTAAGTAATATTTCCATTCAACAGAATGCTAACAAATACAATGCTTTTATGGATGTAGATCATAATGGGACAATATCAATAAGAGTAGACCTCTCATTACTAAAGTATGGGCACTCCTAATTTAGGAGATACCTTTGCCAGCTGGCCTTCATCCATTCCTGGAGCTCTTTTGGGCATCTATTTATAACATTCACAGGATTGTTGGCACCTTATTAATGCAGTGCTGAATGCTATCACTGTAATGAGGTTTTCATATGATCTCATCCAATGATAGCAAAATAGATTTAGTACATTATTATAACTAAAATAAATAAGTGGACACTCATTCACAGTAACAATGTGTAGAGTGCACATAATAAAACATCTTACTTTAAAAGACATTTTGTGAACAAAAAATACCCGTTATAAGGAATAGGATCCGTTATATAGAAACCTGTTATCCAGAAAGCTCTGAATTATGGGTAGGTTATCTGGCATAGATCCCATTTTGATTAAATAATTATAATTTTTTAAAATGATTTCCTTTTTTTCTGTAATAATAAGACAGTGCCTTGTACTTCATCCTAAAGATACTATATACTATATACTAAATAATCCTATTTGATTTAATGAATGTTTACATTTTTTTAGTAGACTTAAGGTATGGAGATTCATATAACAGAAAGACCCCTTATCGGGAAAACCTCAGGCCCCAAGCATTCTGGATAACAGATCCCATACCAGTAGTAAGTAAGACTGCCAAACAAAATTCTATTACAAAATATGAAGTCCTTCCCACTTTATTAAATGTCTTGGTATACAACTGTGTTGTGCCATCCTGAATTTTCTTGGACTGTGATTCTTGTTGACTATTCCAACCTTCAGTTTATGGATCGTTGTCAACCATGACCTTTTTGTTACACGGACTACTCTTCCTGGCTTTCATTTTAAAGTGTAGAAAGTGGTAAAATGGCATTTTGGAGATGGTGGATGTAGTTTTGCAGGTTTATCCAGACTCCCATGTTATAACGATATTAAATTACCCTGGTGGTCCAGTGGCACTCCCTGGTTGTCTAATGGGCAGCGGGGATGCCCACCGCATACTGCCTGCTCCCTTCAGCTCCCTCCTGCTATGGCGCGTGCGGCTGCATGCTTCTGGGTTTATGCCCCAGCGTGATGACGTCATCGAGCAACGGCACGAAATTCAAACTATTTAAAGGAGCTTTGGGATTAAACACATTGCCTGTTGTTAGGTTCAATTAGTTGGTTCCTGGTGCTATTTTTTGTGTAACCTGCCTGATCTTCTGTGTATTATCCCTTGTTTTGCCTGAATATTCTGAACTCTGTATCCTGACCCTTGTCTGGCTGTTTACACTGACCTCTCCAATCTGAACACTGCCTGTCTATTGCCTGGACTATTTTTTTATTACAAAAAATATTATGAAAAAGTTAGAATGTTCTTATCTACACTGAGCCGAGTGTCTTTTAAGCAGCTGAATACCCTTTTCTCCATATCTTTCCACTAGGAATTGTTCAATTAGTTATTATAGCATCTATAATAACTGCTTTTTATGCATAAATATATACGGTGTGTGGATTTTGTTAATGCTACTTTCTACAGAAATATTTAGTCATTAAATATATAAGAAATAAAAACTGATTTAACAGGCTGCTCCCACTAAAGTGCCAGCAAGTTCTTAAGAGACTTTATATTGCCTTTAACTTATTTCAAGTTTTGCCTCCTTAAGAATCTCATTTAACTCTTAATTTTAAGGTGAGGTATCTCATCTCTAACACTACTGCTGAGGCACAGGGTTCAGGGAGATGAAAAGATTTAGTTCATCTGATTGGAACAGATGCAGATTTCTTTTTAATGTGTACCATCTGTCATTTAATTAACTCCCAACTGTCTCATTAGGAAACTAAAATATGGAATTTATTCATAAGGTTTATAAGTAATTCAATCTTTTATTTCAGTTTTTAAACTTACATTTAAAATACAATTAGCTATTTTAAATATGTATGTAATTTTAATTTACTATTTTAAGTAATTTTAAGTTTCTATTGCATTGTCTTCCTGTAGCCTATCTAATATACACTCCTTTAAAACAAAGTTAACATAGTAGAAATGTTATATTTGTAAACAAAAAGCAAAAACACAAAAGATGAGTGCAGATTCAGACAAACTATTTCTCTCGCATGTTGGACCTTAGAATATCTTATATTTTTATATAGGTTTTAAGTTTTAAACCCTTATACTTCTTCTAGAATTCCAAATATCCACTTCCCTTTAGGTAACGTTTATAATATCACACTCTCCCACATTCACATTTAAAACAGTACAGTTCTTATATCCAAGAAGCTATGGGGGTTATTTATCAAAGGTTGAATTTCAAATTGATGTGAATTTTTTTTTACTCAAATGGGTTGTTATTTAGGAAAATATATTGAACGTCTAAAATTTAATTGGGTGGAAACAACTTGAAAATTCGATTCATACTGAACGTCTAAAATTTGATTGGGTGGAAACAACTTGAAAATTCGATTCATACTCAAATAAAATTTTCCTCCGAAAAAAACATGAATGTCAGGAAGGCTATTACATCTTCAAATGGGCCAATGAACGTCTGCCATTAACGTGTAAATTCATTTGGCAGGTTTTAGGTGATGAATCTTCTAATTAGATCGAAGTGTGATAACTCTCACATTCGAATTTAGATTTGAGTTGGTGCTTTTAAATTCAGATTTGTGAGTTTTGAATCAAAAGAATCTAAAATTCAAATAATGCCCCTTATATATCAGATGTCAGTTAGTACTCAGTGGGCTTTTTCTGCATTGTTTCAATATTCAGAAACAACAGTGCAGAGAACAGACAGGGATAGATGCTTTTAATATTATTTCATACAGAGGCTTATTTCTCAGAATCAGAATTTTTAAAAATTATTTTTTTTCTTTATTTCAGATAATCTTACATTTTATAAAGCAACTTTGCAATATACTGTGCATTAATTACAAATGTTCTATGGCTTTTAAGTTATTTGTATGTGTATTGCTATTAAAGAAGAACTAAACCCTAACAATGAATATGGCTAAAAATGCCATATTTTATATAATTAACTTATTGCACCAGCCTGACGTTTCAGCTTCAAATTGTCACATGGGGTCACCATCTTTGAAAGTGTCTACAACACTCACATGCACAGTGGGCTCTGAGCAGCTGTTGAGATGCTAAGCTCAGGGGTCATTGCAAATTATCAAGCAGAAAATGTAGACACGTATGCCTGGGTGCAATCTTCGATGAAGATGAATGTTATGGGAATGATAGAGATCGCACTCGCAGGTCTTAGAAAAATAAATGTATTTTTATTTGTGGGCAA
This sequence comes from Xenopus laevis, assembly GCF_017654675.1. Classification (NCBI taxonomy): domain Eukaryota; kingdom Metazoa; phylum Chordata; class Amphibia; order Anura; family Pipidae; genus Xenopus; species Xenopus laevis. Next base: position 108,413,366 of record NC_054382.1, read on the forward strand.
TCGCTGATGTTTCGGCTGATACAACAGCCTTTCTCACATGTTTTCTTTTATTTTTTACATTTTTATTTTGGAGTTGACTTGCCCTTTAATAACTCCATCAAAACTTCTCCGCAATACCAATCCTTGTCTAATCAAAGCCTTAACTCACCTATTTAATCTTTCGCTCTCAAATGGACTGTTTCCTTCTCAACGAAAACATGCTCTTGTCACCCCCATTCTGAAAAAACCCTCTCTTGATCCCTCCAATCTTGACAACCTCCGACCTATCTTTCTGCTACTTTTCATCTCTAAACTACTTGAGCGCCTAGTCTACAACCAACTAACCTCATTCCTCTCTGACAATTACCTGCTGGACCCCCTACAATCTGGTTTTAAGCCACAACATTCCACGGAAACTGCCCTGACTCGACTAACTAATGACCTTTTAACCACTAAAGCCAACAATCACTACTAATACTGCTTGATCTCTCAGCCGCATTTGACACTGTAGATCACCCTTTCCTCCTCCAGTCCCTCCATTCGCTTGGCCTTCGTGACACAGCCCTGTTCTGGTTCTCTTCTTACATTACCAATCGTTCCTTCAGTGTCTCCTACAATGGAGTACCATCTTCTCCCCTACCTCTTTCTGTTGGAGTTCCTCAAGGCTCTGTCCTTGGACCATTACTATTCTCCCCCTATACTTCCTCCCTAGGCAAATTAATCAACTCGTATGGTACCACCTCTATGCTGACGATACTCAGATCTATCTCTCATCTCCTGATCTCAACCCAGAACTCCTAACTCGCGTCTCCTCCTGCCTGTCCGCTATCTCTACCTGGATGTCGCAACGCTACCTTAAATTAAACCTCTCTAAAACTGAAATGGTTCTCTTTCCTCCAACTAACACCAGTAACATCCCGGAAGTATCCATCATAGTTAATAATTCCACTATCACCCCCTCTCCCCAGGCCCGGTGCCTTGGGGTTATCCTAGATTCTGCTCTGTCATTCACTCCTCATATCCAGTCACTTATTAAATCATGTCAATTCCACCTAAGGAACATATCCAAAATACGATCATTTATCACCCAAGATGCTGCCAAAATTCTTATTCACTCTCTCATCATATCACGTCTAAACTACTGTAACTCTCTTTTAATTGGCCTTCCCCTCCAGAGACTGTCACCTCTCCAGTCCATAATGAACACTGCTGCGAGGCTCATATACCTCAGCAACCACTCCTCCTCTGCCTCGCCATTCTGTCAATCCCTGCACTGGCTTCCGTTACCTTTCAGAATCAAATTCAAATTAATGACACTGACTTTCAAAGCACTTCATAACTCTGCCCCACCCTACATCTCTGAACTCATCTCTATATACTCACCCAACCACTTACTACGCTCCTCTACTGACCTGCTACTCAACTCTTCTCTCATTACCTCCTCACATGCTCGCATTCAAGACTTTGCAAGGGCTGCACCCCTCCTCTGGAACTCTCTCCCACGGTCTGTCCGACTTTCTCCCAACCTTTCTGCTTTCAAGAAATCTCTGAAAACGCACTTCTTTCGAGAAGCCTACCCTCACTCTGCTTAACTACCAAACGCAACACCACATACAGTACCACATTTCTCACCCACTTAATTCAATCTTGCCCACTCCCACACCTTGTGTATTACTCCCCTCCCTTTAGAGTATATGCCTATGCATAGGGCCTTCCTCACCTTTTGTACCTGTATTGATTGTGATGTATGTAACTCCATATGTTCTATGTATATAATTCATGTGATTTAGTTGTGTAATCACATTTACTTTTCAGTGCTACGCAATATGTTGGCGCTATATAAATACATGTTAATAATAATAATAATAATAATATATATATATATCTATATATATATATATATATCTATATATATATATATATATATATATATATATATATATATATATATATATATATATATATATATATATATATATATATATATATATAAATTTTCCTGGTAGACAGCACCACATGTCAGGTAAGCCTCTTGATGGCTGCCCCTGTGCACGGAATAAATTAGTATGCAATTCGGACAAAGAAAACCAGCACCAAGGGACTTGAAGTGAGCAAAAAACTGTATTAAAGCATATGTATCACCGACGTTTCGGTCCCCATTGGGACCTTTCTCAAGGTACAAATACATATAAAAAATTATAATGGTCTAAAATATTCATCAGTGTTCTTTTAATGTTTTAAAATTGTTAACACATGGTTTAAATGGGGTTGATTCCAAATTTAGAAACCTTGCACCTTATAATATTTTTATTGATTTTACAGAAGATTTTTAGCAGGATTATATTGCACGGCTATTAAACAGCTCTATAAGGAGTTAACAATGCACATGATGTCACAGATTCAATCACATGGGGGAGGTGTGTTCTCTATTTAATGCACTTTTTTATATGTATTTGTACCTTGAGAAAGGTCCCAATGGGGACCGAAACGTCGGTGATACATATGCTTTAATACAGTTTTTTGCTCACTTCAAGTCCCTTGGTGCTGGTTTTCTTTGTCCGAATTATATATATATATATATATATATATATATATATAGTCAACAACAAGAGTCCTCTGCACTCAACTAATTATCAATATATTTAAGACAGAGACATTTTGTGCATACTGCTACTAAAAAATGCCTTACCCTTTACCCAGCTATAGTCAGGTGATCCCACTGGTGTCTAATAAAAGGGCAGCCAAGTTTGGGAGTTTTACTTTGAAAGCAGCTAGTAAGTTGCAGGTAAAACTTAGTCCCTTTGTAAAATGTATAATTAAGCAATTGAATTCTTAATGAATCAGATGAAAATGAAGCGTAGGACTGGCCAGATATGGGATGACTTTGACGTAGTTGGCCAGCTTAAATATATTGCAATATATGGACAAACAATCCCTGTGTTGTTTAAAGGATAAGGCATTTTTTAGTAGCAGTATGCACAAAATGTCTCTGTCTTAAATATATTGATAATGGGTTGAGTGCAGAGGGCTCTTGTAGTTGACTATATGTATTTTGTGGTCACACCCTCATTGCACCCCCGCCTAATGGTTTTAAAAAATAGTGGTGAGCACAACTTTCCCTTGTTATATATATATATATATATATATATATATATATATATATATATATATATATATATATATATATCATAAGGTAATTTAGACATTGTAAACATGCTTTCATGTAAAAAATGAATTAGAAATAAAAAATTCCCCACCCCATTTCCTGTTCTTGCCTATTTTATCTGAGTGCTAAGGTATGGATGAGTTCCCACAGGTTTATGTTAATGAAATTCTTTAAATATCTTTTAAAATGTGTTCTTGTTATCTAGAAAATTATTTTAATAAGGTTTCCTCCATGTAATTTATAAACATTGATGAATGGAATATGAAGCTCTAATTTAAAAATTTTAAGTCATTTAGAGAATGTAATAATTCAGCTAACACTAATTAAAAATGCCTTTACAATTAACTCTGAATACATGAACTTACATCGTTTTTTTTTTTTGGATTCTCACTTCTTCAGAGCCACGTGTGCTATTGCAATGCCAAGAAAACAACGATCAGGCTTTTATTTTTCCTCTTTATGTAACTATTCATTCAAAATCAGATTGTTGTTCTCATGCAAATGGACATTCCATGACTTCATCATCTATAATTCCATTCAATTTGACAGTGTTTACACTTGTTAATGACTTTCTTTATGAGTGATAATTGATCGACTTCATTATCATATTAAATCCTTGATCTTATGCCATTACTACTGAGTGTAATAAATGGTTTGTTTGATTTCTGGTGTAATGAACTAATTAGACTAATTAAAATCAATATGTATGCCAATATTAGCCTCTCAATCCATATGCCGCTGCTTCAACATCTGCATCTGGGGTTTAAAAAAGAAAAAAAAATTCATCGCCTTGACAGAAAAAATGCAGTGGAATATAATGCTGATTTATGAGCACTCAGTGGCTGTAAGACAGAATAAATTGCTTGTAGTGGCAGATTCAACATTAGTGGAGTACAAGATTCTTAGTGCAATATAAGGTCAGTTGTAAGGACATACTTACATTTGTAGGATATGCCACCTTAAACCTTTGGTAATATATCAGAATCTGTATGCAAGAACAGATTAACCCTGGAAACTCTATAACAATAAAGCAGTTATTAAACCATTAAATGTATGCAATGTATATACATGAGGGGAGTTCTGCATTTGCCTATGACTTTGTATAGTGGATACGAAATCAGGATACTTGATGTTTTTAACATGTTGAAATAAAGTTCATTGCTTTTAATACATGAGTGGACACAGAGTGCTTGTCAATCTTATCTTCAATTCAGCTACGGGTTTGGGGTGATGCACCCGAGCCACTTCTTTCCCTCGATGAGTGCCGTTCCCTCTTATTACCAACATACACTTTTGAAGCATCTGCAAACCCAAAAGCGGGGGACCCAGGGTTTTTACACTCGGGTCATCAAAGGACAGGGGTGAGTGGAATACCCTATTTGATTTAGAATTTGATCGCTAGTCTAATACAGTATAAAGGGGCATTGTTCCATTCATAAGGAGGGTACATAGTTAGCAGTCTCTATTGCATGGATGAGGAACAACACCGGGTTTTTCTATTTTTGAGTTCTGCATTTTGCCATTGTATCAAAATTACTTTTTTGACTTTAGTTTCTCGTTTTCTTTATTGATTTAGTGGTCGTGATTTATTTTACATGCAAACAAATAGCTTAAAACAATTTTGTTTTCCCCCAACAAACATTGTGCCACTGATTGCCTTGTCAGTTTTCTTCAGCAAACATTTATTTATAGAAAATCTAGAAATAAATAATCTAGTCAGTAATATTGCATTATTTTGTGTGGGCAACTTTATGTTACAAGGGTATTATAAGTCAGCAATATATTCTGTTATATGTACCTCCCAAAGGTCCAAATTTTCAAGGCCCCAAAAGGGACAGGGCTTGCCAGAAAATGTACTGGGTTTCTGCAGTCGAGGGTCTGTAACTGGGCTTGGCCTTGGTGTATTAGGAGCATGTTTTAAAATTATTATTAAAACTGAAAAGTAAGGTAGCATGTGTTATATATATGGATGCTTTTAAACATTTTGTCAATCTGGCTTTTGGTTTTTTTTTGGTGTCAAGAAATGTCAATGACTTTATACAGTTCCTTCATACAGGTTTTAGAACTCTTTTTTCCTCTACACATGAATCTGATGATCCAACAGTGATTTCAATATTTTTAATTATTTATTTTTGTAAGGGACAAACATCATATCAGTGGTGAAAAAAAGATTAAATGGGGCAGATTCACTAAGCTCGAGTGAAGGATTCGAATGAAAAATACTTCGAATTTCGAAGTATTTTTTTGGTACTTCGACCATCGAATTGGTTAAATTCGTTCGAATTCGAACGAAATCGAATGAAACGAACGAAAAATCGTTCGACTATTCGACCATTCGATAGTCGAAGTACTTGCCCTTTAAAAAAAACTTCGACCCCCTACTTCGGCAGGTAAAACCTACCGAAGTCAATGTTAGCCTATGGGGAAGGTCCCCATAGGCTTGCTAACCTTTTTTTGATCGAAGGATTTTCGTTCGATCGTTGGATTCAAATCCTTCGAATCGTTCGATTCGAAGGATTTAATCGTTCGATCGAACGAAAAATCCTTCGATCGATCGATCGAAGGATTAGCGCTAAATCCTTCGACTTCGATATTCGAAGTCGAAGGATTTCAATTCGAGGGTCGAATTTCGAAGTATTTTTTACTTCGAAATTCGACCCTTAGTGAATCTGCCCCTAAGTGTAATACTAGTGGCAGAACATTTTAATATTCAGAATATATCAATATATAATGATAATATTCAGTGCAGCAACTGTAAGCTTGAGAAGCTTCAAGAGGCATTAGCTAATTTTGTACACAGCTATTCTATTGTATTAAAGAATGAAAACTGATAGTGAACACAAAACAAAACCTTGGCTGACCAACAGAGCAATGCAGTTGATGAAAATCCTAATTGTTTGTACGGTGCCATGCAGAACAATTCCGATTTTTGACAAATTCTCTAAATTTTACAAAACCTTGAAATGTATTTTTTTTTTGTTTTACTGTATAATAAATATGACACAAGGTGTTTCCAGTAATGTTTTTATCTTCAAGAAGTGAAGATTTGTACAATTAACTGCAAAGGTCATACACTTAGGTTGAGAGAGGATAACACGAACTTAAAGACAAATATGAGTTACAGTATGTATTGGCTAAATGAGTTCCGGGAGAAAGCAAGGGTCAGATCTGTATTTTAACTATATCAGAGTTTAGTAGAAATAGCTGAGCAAAGCAAACTAGAACCAGATCTCTCTCTAAGAAAAATACTATATATCTAAGTATATGTTCATTAATTGATGCCAGTTACTGATGTTTATTTAGTGTCAGATATTGAGAGATAATATTGTAGGATTTCTAGGCATGAATGAGAATTCCAGAGCATGGCAAATTGGCTCATAGATCCTCGGTGATCAATGGGAACATTTGGATCTTTAAAATTAGTTTCGTCTGCCATGACATATAACATCGACCTACAAATGTCCTCTTTGTGACGCTCTTGACCTTTAGTTTTGTTTCTAGGAAATATTGCAAAAGTATTTAATGGCATTTTTAAGAACGTTGGTATTGGGCAGTAGGAAGGGTTGTGACACTGTAACCCTGCATGACTCGAGCATCCTCATGTGGAATCTGGCCATAGATTTGTCTAGGTTGGCTTCATACTGTTCAAGTACAAATGAAGCAGAATATGTTTTATATTTCATAGCACACCACAACAAGTTAAAGCATTCATTTTAACAGAAACAGCAATTATAAACTGTTTTTATATGGAGCGACATGGGAGGGACAAGGAAGTCAAATGGCTGGTTTGCTTTATCTGTAGGTCAGCATGGACTTGTCATACATCATAAATCCCTAATGTGCTAGACAAGCACCTTGAATGCTGGTGTCAGAACCTTAGTAGAGCTAACGCAGGAAAGGGTACCTTCCATGTGTTTATTTTCAAGGCAGGTGGGATACTCTACAGTACACTGTATGTCCTGTTAAAAAAAGTTTTATAAGAGATATTAATCTTATATAAGCTTGGGGTCACTCATATCAAATGTATTCATCATACAGATCTATCTATATGTGTGTTTGGGAAATACTACAGGTATGCGACCTGTTATCCGGAATGCTAGTGACCTGGGGTTTTCCAGACAACATATCTTTCCATAATTTGGATCTACATACCTTGTCTATTAGAAAATCATGTAAACATTAAAGAACCCCAATAGGCTCTTGCTTACAATAGGGATTCATTATTTCTTAGTTTGGATCGAGTACAAGCTACTGTTTTATTATCACAGAGAAAAAGGAGAAAAAAATTGGAGTCTATGGGAGCCATTCTGTAATTCGGAGCTTTCTGGATAATGGGTTTCTGGATAACAGATCCCATACCTGTACTACTGATGATTTAGCAGTAGTTCTGAAACTGTTTTGTTTTTTTCTACTACCTCTCATTTGAGTACAGTGCTTGTTGGTATGAACCAAAATTCAGCAAGTTTGCAAATGGAATATGGATTACAAAGGCACAATGCTGATCAGACCCCTTCCAGGTAACCTATATCAGATGCTTCTTGAAAAGAAACCATTTCTACTATAAAACAGCAATATAATGGTTTGTTAAAAAAGTAACTTCAACTGAGGCTTTCAGGTGTATCCCTTCTATGCATACTTTCAAAGGTTACAATAAATGTGGATGTGGTTCGTTTTATATGGGAACCCTGTGTGAAAGATTAAATAACATTTCCAATGCATATATATTATCATAACACGACAAGCCACCTCCTTCTAGTGGTGATTGTGGATGAAGCTATGCAGGACTACCATGAAAAAGACTATTGGGTCTCTCATTATCAGGCTTTGATGGGGTTTATGTTTTGTATTAGTTCCCTATTTCTTTATATTATTTTGAGATCCATCTGTAGCTTTATGGTCTGCTATGATTTAGGTTCCCTTTTGTGCACTGAAATTCAGCTGTCTGTTAAGTTCGCTATTTTTAATGACCATGTTCCATTTTCCAGCTAATTGGATGGTTTATGTATCTCCTTTATGGGAAATTAGCTGTGTAACTGAGGCATGGAATTCTTCATCTTCATCTTTTATTGCTGGCTAATATCATTTTCCAGTATATGAAATTCTCTGGAATGCGTGATGTTCCTGCACAAATAGCTATTTAGATATGCTTAAAATGCTGCATATTTATTGTTTGCATTTAGAATGCATTTACCACTGCCCCAGATTTTTTTCAGTTTAGTTATAATGTCGAAACAAAACATTATGTCAAAGCAAAACATCATTTGGAACATGTTGATGGGATCTCAGAACACATATGAGCATTAGTGATGGGCGAATTTATTCGCCAGGCGCGAATTCGCGGCGAATTTGCTGGATTCGCGCCAAGCGAATAAATTCGCGAAACTCCAGCGAAATTTTTTTTTTAGAAAAACGGACGCCGGCGCCAAAAACGGGCGCCGGCGTCAAAAACGAGACGCAAATTCGCCCATCACTAATGAGCATTACAGATTTTGTAATGCTTGGGCTCATTTTGTTGTTACCTTTTCTAGGTGCAATTCAGAAATCCATCGTTGCAATCCTTTACAGTTTCACGGTTATATTCGCACCAAGGTGATTGACTAATTGTACAACAGTCAAACACCTTTTACTTGTCATAGCTTGCTTACCATTGGCATGAATGTGAATCGCTGTATGTATGCCATACATAATAGAACTAGAGGGCTTATTTTTAGTGCAGTAGGTAACATGGGACCAGGGCAGCCATCAGGGGGGGACAGGGGGGAGAGTTGTAGGGGGCCCGAGGGTAAGGGGGGCCCGACCCCGCCACACTTGCTTGATTAGCCGGGCCCCCCATCTTTCTGAGAGCTGCTGACTTCAGGAAGGCATGGACGTTTAAGGGGCCCTGGCCACAAATTTTCTTATCATGTGGGGTCCTAGCCACCAATATTTTTAATGGGGGGCCCTGGCCACAAATGTAGGAAAACTAGACACCAATATTTTTTTTTTTTACTGTGTGGTGGGGAGGGCAGGAGTAGGTGGGGCTTGCGGTGGGCACAGCCCAAGGGGAACAGGAAATTTTGTTGTACGGGGCCCTGCAATTTTTGATGGCGGTCCTGCATGGGACTGTAGCTGGGGAGCAGTGGTTTTGCCTTAAATTTGGCACACCTGTTTAAATGGTGGCATGTAAGATTAGGTAACAGCTGAATGGGGATATACTATTAGCAGTGAGACAGGATTGGTCAAAGGGGTGGTTCACCTTTCAGTTAACTTTTAATTTGTTATAGAATGGCCAATTCTAAGCAAATTTTCAATTGTTCATTTTTATGTTGTTTTTAATTCTATATTTAATTTGCCTTTTTCTTTTGATTCTTTCCAGTTTACAAATGGAGATGATTGACCCCATCTAAAACAAATGCTCTGTAAAGCTACACATGTTCTGTTATTGCTTATTTATATTACTCGTCTTTCTATTCAAACCTTCCTCTATTCATATTCCAGTCTCTTAATCAAATCAGTAAATGGTTTCTATGGTAATTCTGACCCTAGCAACTGAAGGGGACAACGAACCGACTGCTACTGGAACCTTTGGATTTCGTCTGACCAACAATGCCTAGTATTCCGGATCCGGGGAACTTGTTATTCTGATCCACTCGTTGGTGTTTCTTTGTGCAAGTTCCCCGATCCGGAATACTAGGCATTGTTGGTCAGACGAAATGGATCTATGGAGAAATGGCCTATTATACTGTCTACCAAAAGCAGTGTATGCTATGGTGGCACACCTAACTGTCTGGTGTCAGAAGCGGGAAATAGCAAGCGTCTTATAGACGATATTGAAGGGTTAACATGCCTACGTGCCGACCCTTGTAGGCCTCTGTACTTGTTTTTCTGTACGACCCTGTACTGTCTCTTCTTAGACAACCTTGCATAAGTATCATCATGTACTAAAAACAATATTATCAGCTTGCCTCAGACAAAATATCTTAGCTAACGCGCATGCACATATTTGTCTCTTTTCTATCTTGTCCATCCTGAAGGATATACCTATTACAGACATATACTATGCTAATAACTATGCTGATACGTCACTATATTGGGACGTCTTTACTTATAACCTATATAAGCCTATGTTTGACCTTCAATAAACGGAACTTGTTATTCTGATCCACTCGTTGGTGTTTCTTTGTGCAAGTTCCCCGGATCCGGAATGCTAGGCATTGTTGGTCAGACGAAATCCAAAGGTTCCAGTAGCAGTCGGTTCGTTGTCCCCTTCAGCAACCAGATTGCTTAATTTACCCTTTCCTGTAAACTTCCTCTCTCCCCCTCCTCTCCATGTGCGCACTTGCGCATGCGCATCAGCGCACGTATTGTTTCGCATGCGAACTTGAGCACACGAGCGGCGAGGTTGTCGGAAGGAAGGCCTATGGCAGTAGCCCTCAGGGTCAGGAGGTGGGGCCCTGAGACAAAAGCCAGGAAGAAATCCAGGTTGTGGGCTGGCGGGGCCCACTAGAGTCGGGGGCCCACCGGGTTTTTTCCCGGTGTCCCGACGGCCCAGTCCGACCCTGACTGAATTCTTCCACTTAGCGAAGGCCCTGACCTTGAAGTGTTGAGTCACATGTAACCCATGCTCCTCTCACTAGCTGGATATTAACTCCTTTGGGTCTGGATAGCCCAAGTTAGCGTTACATATATATATATATATATGGGACTGCACCTCTGTGTTGTGTATGTGTGTTTGTATGTATGTGTGTATGTATGTACTGTACTGTATGGTAAAAGGATGTTAGATAGTAATTCCCTAATATGGATAGATGGTTGGTTGGTAGGTAGGTAGGTAGGTAGATACTTAGTCACTGTTATATAAAGGTAACATGACGTTTTAAAAGAATTCATGTTATCCTACTATTGGGGGAATGTAATAAAATTCGGTAACAGAAAAACTATTCGCAATGCGAAAAGTTATGCCTTCGCGTAAAAATTTTGGCTTTGCAAATTTAATATAGCTTTTGCAAACCCAGAAACTGTTTATTGACCACTTCCGACAGTGGAGGAAAGTTTGTGTATTTTATAGTTTGCGCCAATGTGCAGTAAATAAATAATAAAACTTCTTACTGAAAATATTATGACACCTTCAAGCACTTCTTAAAAGTGCGCAATTAAAATTTGCAATGCAATAACAGTTTAATGAAGAATATTACATTGCGAGATGTGACTTTTTATTCTTATTGGTGCAAAATGTTTTTCTCTTTTCAACATTTATTACATTCCTCCATAAGGTGCACATTTACCTAGGATCGAATATCGAGGGTTAATTAACCCTCGATATTCGACCGTCGAAGTAAAATCCTTCGACTTGAATATCGAAGACGAAGGACTTTGTGCTATTCCTACGATCGAACGATTCGAAGGATTTTAATCCATCAATCGAAGGATATTCCTTCGATCAGGAAATTGTTGGGAAGCCTATGGGGACCTTCCCCATAGGCTAACATTGGCCTCGATAGGTTTTAGGTGGCAAACTAGGGGGTAGAAGAATTTTTTAAAGAGACAGTACTTCGACTATCGAATGGTTGAATAGTCGAACGATTTTTAGTTCGAACCGTTTGATTCGAAGTCGAAGGTCGTAGTCGAAGGTCGAAGTAGCCCATTCGATGGTCGAAGTAGCCATATTCGACCATTCGAAATTCAAACTTTTTCTTCCTCTATTCCTTCACTCGAGCTAAGTAAATGGGCCCCTAAGTGTTTTGATATAGTTATATTATTTTCAGTTGAACGTTCAACTCCTCCATATGAGCCACAGTGCACATATATACACACAGACACCTACCAACATATTTACTGTATACACTCACATATACAGTATAAACTATATATAACTCTACTAATTAACTGCAGATACTATTTTCCAAAAAGCTCTGGATACTATACTTGTCTGAGTCACTCGTAAAAGCATTAATAGAATTTGCCATCACAACATGGTCATTCTTATTGGTGAAGTTGAGGGTCTTAAATCATAGTGTTCTGTTTTGTTTTTCCTCACCTTGGATAGCCCTGTAGATGCACAGACAAGCAGGACAAAAGCGGCAATATGTGTATTTTTTTCATGTTGCAATATTGGTTTGTAGGCGCCATCTCAGGTCATTTTGCCTGGTCATGTTGTTTCAGAATAAGACAGCACTTTAGGATGGAACTGCTTTCTGGCAGGCTGCTGTTTCTCTTACTCAATGTAACTGAATGTGTCACTTTGGGACCTAGATTTTACTATTGAGTGTTGTTCTTAGATCTACCAGTCAGCTGTTATCTTGTGTTAAGGTGACCATACACAGACCGATAAAAGCTGCCAAAAGACCGAGTCGGATCGTGGACTACATCTGTTCATTGATGATCAGACTGTCCGTTTACCCATTGATATAATACGATCGTTTGGCCTGTTGGGCATATCGGGGAGAGATCCGCTCGTTTGGCAATGTCCATGTATGGCCACCTTTAGGGAGCTGCTTTCTGGTTACCTTCCCATTGTTCTGTTATTAGGCTGCTGGGGGGAAAGGGAGGGAGTGATTTCACTCCAACTTGACGTACAGCAGTAAAGAGTGACTGAAGTTATCAGAGCTCAAGTCACATGACTTGGGGCAGCTGGGAAACTGACAATATGTCTAGACCCATGTCAGATTTCAAAATTAAATATAAAATAAAATAAAATCTGTTTGCTCTTTTGAGAAACAGATTTCTGTGCAGAAGTCTAAGGGAGCAGCACTATTAACTGATGCATTTTGAAAATATTTTTTTTTTCCATGACAGTATCTCTTTAAGGCACCAATCACAGATTTCTTCCCAGCATACAGTATGTTTTTATTTAACATAAACCTCTTTGTGCATCATTGCTTTTTTTAGTACTGTGATAGAGGTAATTACGTGATATAGTTTAAGTCTGCAAAAATATATATATTTAATATTTGTATGAATTAGTCTCATAAGCTTTTGTATGAAAAATTAAGCCTTCTCATTTTAAAACCACAAAGCTGTAATGTAAGTATTATGTACACATTTGTGTGTGTGTTTTTTCCCTTCCTGTTATCCCTGTGTAAGCTTTGTCTTTTTGAATACTCCTTTGTGTCTGTAATATACTCAACGTTGATTGTTTTATTGTGAAAACAAGTATCGAATATCATAGCAATAAAACAGCCATCATCACTGCAGGGACTAAAAATCCCTTCCCTTTGCTTTTTTAGCTTTCCTCGGCTGGAAAGTTTTGACATCTGCTGGTTTGGGACATTGTTGAGCAGCTGTCAGCAGTAGGGTAGCTGCTTGCAGCAGCAGTTGGTGGGATGGCAGGGTGCCAGTTCATACCATCTGTGTGGCTGACATTTCCCTCTAATTAACAGTAGGGTTAATTGTTCTGGCAGGCTCAAATGTAGTGTCTAACATTACCCAAGGGAGAAGCGTACAAGTACTGCAGTAGCAGGGAGCTGGGGACTGGATATTTAACAAACTGATTGCTGAAAATACTTAACAGCTCTGATGTTTGCACTAACTGGGTGCATCCAATAATAGGAGAAGGAGGGGGAAAAAAGCAGAAGTACCCTCTTCATATTTGATGAATTATGTCATATGGAATCAAGCTTGTAAACTCCTGCCTTGGGGAAAAGGGGAGGGAACAATTCATATGTCATTTTTGCATGTTCATAAATAATTGTGTTAGCCTTCTCTAATGGAGCAGAAAGGAAGGATGAAAAATGATGTGTTGAAAACAGAAGCTTTCCCCTACCACCCAACTTGGGTTTTTGTGAGATCTGTCTTTTTCACAGTAACCTACAGGGCAACACAAGACTGTAAACATATGTCTCCATTTTTTTAATCTTCTTTGCAAAGTCATTGAAGATATTTTTTTACATTAATTAAGCCATGGGTATGTTGTTTTCAAATTGATCTCATATTTACAGCATATTGATTGTATATCAGTACAGATTGGTCACACAAATTGATTTCTAGATCTCACTGATTCAGATGACCAGACCTGATTATCTGATACATGCACCAAAGCCAGCCCCATCCCTCCATAGATAGACCTTGACGGGTGCAGTGTTGATTCCACACCTATCCCTCTACCTCCCCCCACACATCACAATTCTCCTACCCCCAAATAATACATACACACCACTGGCTTGGAAAGAGATGGCTGCAGTAGTTTATTTAACACAATAATACAATTATAATCATGTATAAAATTTTCAACCCGTCAAGACCCTGTTGCCCCTATTTGGGCCATGGGGTCCCCTTAGAATTAAAGGGAGTATATATATCCTTTCTTGACATGAGCTCATTCAGTTGGGCATAAGTAGAATAAGTGCATACACGCTATCTATCTATCTGTCTGTCTGTCTGTCTGTCTGTCTGTCTGTCTGTCTGTCTGCTTATCTATCTATCTATCTATCTCTCTCTCTCTCTCTCTCTCTCTCTCTCTCTCTCTCTCTCTCTCTCTCTCTCTCTCTCTCTCTCTCTCTCTCCCTCGGCACTTCAGTGTTTATCCACCTTTTTTACTTAAGCCCAACTGAAAGAGCTCAAGTCAAAAGTGGGGGGGTTAAATATTTTCTATTTTAAATAAATGTTAGAAGCAAACTGTACATTTTATTAGAGACTGATCCGTGCAGTTGTCCTAATTCAGTGTTTTCAACAGCACTTTCATAACTAGCAATTTAAATTGAGATATAAATTCAGATGGCCCTTGGGTATTGGAGCTGAACCACATTTTAGCAGATTAGGTTTGTTTATATGTTGTCATAGCCTGGTCAGCCCATATTTAAGATGTAGGTATATTTATTTTGCATTGAAGGTTACGAAGTGATGGTACCAATAATAAGTTCATTGAATCGGATAATTGTTCAAGTCTACATTTTATTTTGGTCATTGTTTAAAAGCGTTTCATTTTGTACAATTTAAAATATAAATGAAACACGTATGGGGAATGTAAAGTCAGTAAAAGAAAAAATATTTGCAATGTGAAAAAAGTTTTGCCTTTGTGCAAACAAATTTTCCTTTGCGCCAATTTAATATAGCTTTTTGAAACCTGGAAAGTGTTAAGCGACCACTTCCAACAGTGAAAGAAAGTTTGCAAATGTTATAGTTTGCGCCAGTGTACAGTGAATTAAATACAACTTCTTACTGAAAAAGTGCAATTATCATCAGCATGTTATAATCAGCTTTGTAGCATCAGCTTATAATACAGACAAACCTCATGTTCTGCTTGTAAACTTGCGACGTTCCAAGATGGTGACCCTCTGTTACAAGTTTGAAGTCCTGGATCATTGCTGCTATTGAGATACTGAAACTTTGGGCTGGTGCAATAAGATTAGCTTGTAAAATATGGTGTATTTAACCATATTCATGTTTAGGGTTTAGTTCTTTAGTTTAATGCAGGTGTAAATTCCACGCATGTGTGTAGTACTTGCAACTTGAGTAAAGTTGCATATTGTCACATGCCAGAAGACTAGTCACATGGTGCTATATTATTATACATCACTCATGTTAGGTGTAAAAATGTAAACTTGCGACGTTCCAAGATGGTGACCCTCTGTTACAAGTTTGAAGTCCTGGATCATTGCTGCTATTGAGATACTGAAACTTTGGGCTGGTGCAATAAGATTAGCTTGTAAAATATGGTGTATTTAACCATATTCATGTTTAGAGTTTAGTTCTTTAGTTTAATGCAGGTGTAAATTCCACGCATGTGTGTAGTACTTGCAACTTGAGTAAAGTTGCATATTGTCACATGCCAGAAGACTAGTCACATGGTGCTATATTATTATACATCACTCATGTTAGGTGTAAATATGTCCTTAAATCACAATTTCTATATTGTATCCTTGCCCAAACTGGCTACTCATTCCTCAGTTCTTGCTTAAACCTGTTTCTGTTTTTAAATTTTGCTGGTTTAGTTGACCACAATCCCTTCCACCTGCCTTAATAACAGAACATTACACACAACGTTTATCATAGAATAGTGTATGTCACTGAAGCCAGTAGCCAGGGATTTGGGGTATTTTGTTATGGTCCTCTGCCATAGCCCAAACTGAAAACAATCTCAGTTAGACACAGCTTTGAATAAAAAAATGTTAACTCATAATTAGGAATGCACCAAATCTGCTACATTAAGATTTGGCCAAATTCCATATCCTATGTGAAAGATTCGGCCAGATACCGAACCAAATCTGAACCCTAATTTGCATATGTAAATTAGGGAAACAAGGGGGAAAGAGAGAGGATTTTTTTTTACTTTCTTGCTTGGGTGACAAAAAGTCATATCGTATTTTGGATTCGGATTTGGTTAGGCCAGGCACTTGGATTTGGCTGAATCCTGCTGAAAAAGGCAGAATCTTGGACAAATCCTGAACCGAATCCTGGATTTGATGAATCCCTACCCACTGTTTTCCTATTTACTATAAATCCCTCAAAACAATAAAGACATTTTTTTTTTCTTCTGAGCACTTTTGTAGTGCTCAGGCATTGAAGGACAAAGAGAAGAATATGCAGCTTTAAGCTATTGTTGTATTGCTTATCTGTGAATAAACTCATACTAAATCTTAGGAAGGCAAACTTTATGAAGGCCAATCTTATTACCATGCATAGAGAGATAAAGAATACAGAACATCTTTAGCAGCATTGTATCATTTTCTGTTTAAGAGATACAGTTTTACATCTGCCGGGACATTCCTTATCTTCCTTCATTTCTGAAGTTATTTGTGTTCATAGCTACTGTCATACATTTGTGTGCCCAGTGAAATCACCTTTACTTAAAACATCTAAATCTTAAATTAATAGAGACATAATTATGCCTCTTCTTATCTTAGTTGAAGTCTGTTCTTGCTGTTTGTTAAAATGTTTGCTCTCAAGTTGTGATTGTCTTAATAGTCTGGCATACACCAGCCTCATATTTAGAAAAAACAATGTACACTGGGAAAAAAGACTCATCCCCACTAAGGGGGTTATTTATTAAAGTTCAAATGCTAAAAACTCGAATTTTTCGAAACGTATTATACCCAGAGGATGCAAAAAAGTCAGAATCTGAAAATCCGCCATCTCAGACATGCCGAGGTTGTATAGAAGTCAATGGGAACGGACCCTATTCTATTTGGAAGTTTATGTGGTCTGTGCAAGAATTAGGTTGGGCTATTTAGGCAAAAATCATAAAAATTCTGACTTTTTGGGGAAAACCTCCAAAAGAATTTGCATGATTCTGGTTTTCCCTGATCCAATTAAATTGTGCTTTTTAAATAATAAATAAGGTCAAATCGTGGATTCTAGTTTGGTCAGGTTTTTTATTTTAACAAATCAGAAAAATTTGGATTTTGATAAATAACCCTCAATGAGTATAAGATGCATATACTAAAAGTTAATTTAACATGGAGAACCAAACGGCATCAAAGTCCAGAAAGAGGTCCAACACAACATCATTAAATAAAGATTGTAGCATTGAATAATTTTTGTATATAACGTTTGTGTTGTTTTGCATCTCCTGCTATTTTGGTTGAGTTTGGTTGAGTATATAGAAGATTGTTTATCGGCTTAGTCCCCAAGTAAAGTTAAAGTTAACTGCTCACCCAGCGCAGAATAGGACCCAGGTGTAGAAACCCTGGGTCTATCGTTGAAGGGTGTAGTTTCAACCAGTACACAGCATTAAAGTTTCAATCACAGCAATCTTTGTATATATGAGAACTCACCGAACTTGTAGGGTGGCCCGGGTGCAGCGCCCCGAACCCGTAGCTGGGGGAGTAATTTCAACGTAGATAGCGAAGAAGCACGCACTCCATGGACCAATGGATATAATAAAAGATCTTTATTGGAACAGCTAAAACAATGTTTTAGCTGTTCCAATAAAGATCTTTTATTATATCCATTGGTCCATGGAGTGCGTGCTTCTTCGCTACCTAAGTTTGGTTGAGTGTAAAGGGGGAAATATGGCCATTAATCTTATTGACTGTGAAAAGAATTGACACTGTGAAAGCTAAAGGGAAGTTTCTGAAACTAGAGATGTTAATATTCCTTAAAACTATAAAAACAGTTTATAAAACAAATGATTGTTGTTTTATTTAGAATTTTAATTTGTTGTGGTGTTATAAAGCTTTTTCTTTTTATATGAAAGAAAGCAAGAAGACGATACAGCAATGGATTTAGGAGATGATAGGAAGACTCAGTTTGAAGCCAAAGATCACAAGATTTCTATCCTTCAGGATGACCTCAGGAATATTATAAATGATGGAGAAGCACTGCTGGATAAGGCAATGATAACCATGTCTTCTTACACGGTGTATATGCCATTGGCAAACCAATTGCAGCATAGTTTACATAAATTTTTATGTTTTATGCATAATGAAAGATATTTGAAATGGAGAGCAATATAAGTTTAGATTCAGTAAAATGTTTCTTTTATTAAAACAAAACCAAATTAAGAATAATTATAAAGCATTTTGTAAACTAGTCATTGCTTAATTTATTGTCATGTGCTTTTGCTGCTGACCGTTGTTTAAGCATATATTTGCCAAGCATCTAATTGATTAAACAGACTTAAAATGCAGGAAATTGTGCAGGATCCCTAGGGAGTTGTGCAGTAACAGAATAAAAAGACTTTTTTCAGTTAAAATTGTGCCTTTTCCCTTTCTATTAAGAAATGTGGTAACCGACCCCCCCCCATAACTCTATTATACCAAAGGGTGGGGTGGTCCTTTATGATATATGGGGACTTTATTTATGCTTTAAATCTGTTCTAATTACTTGCTAGGCTGGATCTAATAAAATTATTATATCCTCCAACTTTACTTTATGGAACGGCTCTGCTATGTGTATTAACAGTGGCCCATGATTCACATTTTACCACAGTATGAAATTCAATGAAGCCTTTACCACAGTTTGTTCATATATTTTGCATTAGTGCCTTCTGAACTTTAATAGAAAAGAAAATCATCTGTAAATTGCAAACATATTGGTTTGAATATATATGGAAATGGGTGGCATGGTGATCTTCAATAGTAAGCTTCGCAGCACAGAAACTATTGTAAATTATTAATCATCCCTATAGAATACTCCACCAGGAAGCCGGCACTCACGGAAAATGTAGAAAATATGCCTGGGTGCAGTATCAATAATTTAAATCTCTATCCATCTAATAAGATCTGCACTCTATATTGAAAAATGTATTGTTAAAACACGGACTAACATTTCGGCCCACTCCAAGGCCTTTCTCAAAAGTGAGAAAAGGCCTTGAGTGGGCCGAAACGTTAGTCCGTGTTTTAACAATACATTTTTATAACATATAAATTTTGTATGAGAGTCCTGAGAGTGCGGATCTTATTCGATGGTATAATAATAAAGAAGTAAATTATTTGTACATGGGTGTGCCGGTTCCTTGATGTCCGTGGATATATACATAATTTAACCGAGCACCCCGTTTATACACTTTGGCTTTGGAGTGCGGATACTCACTGGATATATATTGGATAATCAGGCTGGTGAACTAATAGAATGGGAACTGCAGTTTGATGACCCTGGTCTGAATGAAGGGTGGCCACACAAGTGTTTGCCTCCCATACAATGTTCATCAGTGTTCAGACTACAGGCCAATTGGACAGAAAACTGTACATGTTGGCCAATGTATGCTGAATGTAGTCCACCTTCATCTGAATCAGGCCCACCTAGACTGCAAGCTCTGTGGTGCAGGGGCTTCCTTTGGTACTTTGAGGCTTTTTTAAATAACATTTTAGTTTACAGAAAGAAGCACTCAACAAAATTAAAAAAAAAGAATTTTTATTAAAATCATTGAATGAATTGATCACACTTGCATTTTATAATTGTTAAAAGTATGATTGCTGATAACAATTGTTGGTAAATTAATGGCATTTGGGTTTGGTCTAATTTTTAAAAAACAAATAAAGTGATAAAAAGTCAGGTTTTAGTAAATAACCCCTTTGGAGAAAACCATAATACTCCACACTTAACAGTAGTGTAACCAAGATGCTATTGACATGAGTTAAAAAATTAACTATTTAATTTACTATTTAATGTCAGCATCTAAATAGCAATACAAAGAGCAGACTTTCATAAATTTCATTTAACTCACATTATTCATTTCAAAACCCAAGATTTGCATAACACTTACAACATATTTTCCTAATAAGTGACTTTTTCTGCTAATGGTTTGAGGGATTGTAGTTCAATTTCCTCCTGTTATGCCTACTGGAAAAAGATTTAGTGAATAAGGCAGTGTATGGGTAACATATGAGTCTTATAGTTGAGCAATTTCCTTCGTCTGTGGATTGTATATCCCTTTCCAGCTGTGTAAAAAAAGAAATGAAACAGGTCAGACATGAAATGTTCTTTAAAAAACATAATTGGTTATTTCGGACATTTAACTTAAGTTACTTAACTATGAAAATAAATTGTCTCGTAAAAAATAAAAATACATTAAAAAGTGTGTGCTGACATACATATAGAAAGCAAAAGTTAAATATGGGAGGGCTCATTTACAAACACGGGGAAGGGTGCAAAAAGTAGGCACAAACATCAACATTTTTCTTCACAAATTACACTCTGATCCCAAAATATGTGCCTACAGACACAGGGCTGCACTTTTCTCATGAATACAAAGATGTCTGCATTCTGCACCACTGTACTTATGGAAAGGCTGGGGAGAAGCATATAGGTGTCCCCCAACCCTATTGTGTATTATCCAGATGCAATTAGGGAGTGTCAGCAGTAGTGATGGGTGAATCTGCCCCATTTCGCTTCACTGAAAAAATAGTGAAACTCAGGAAAAATTCACAAAACATCGAAATTTTTTCGAAACGCAATGGGCGTCAAAATTATTTTTACATATGACTCTTTTATCCAAATGCATGAAAGTCAACAGGAGTCCGAAAATTTTTGACGCACCAATTTTGACACGCGTCAATTTTTTTGTCGCAACGAATCTTCCATTGTGGATTTTCGTCTACGTTTCACGAAAACATTTGTGGGTGGCAACATGCAGAAATTTTACGTGAATCCATGCCGGACGAACTAAATTCACCCATTACTAGTCAGTAGCCACATAATACAAATGAGTCTTGTTCTTGCTTCCTGTTTTATAGTAATAAGACACATTCTGTGGTTTGGGAAATAATTATAGCTGTATTAGTTGAACATTAAAGTTCAATATTAATTGGGTGAATGTTAATTAGCAGCAATCTATATAAACAGTATATACACTAGTAATGAGTGAATCTCTGTTTCAATTGATTCTCACTCCAAATGCATTAAAGCCAATAGATGTTTTTCTTGTGGGAACTTTTTGTCTCAGCAGCTTTCTTGTTTCAGCTAGGGATGTAGCGAACCGCCGAGTATGTGTTCGCGAACGCCGTTCGCGAACACCGGCAAAAAATGCGAACAGTTCGCGAACTGTTCGCGAACTTCGAACATCCAAAAATCGTTCGATTCGAACGATCGAAGGATTTTAATCGTTCGATCGAATGATTTTCGTTCGAATCGAACGAAAATCGTTCGATTTTAGCGATCAAATGGTCGACCGATTTTGACGCGAACGCCTATTGGCGAACGTCGCGCGTCGTTCGCGAACTTGCGGCGGACGCGAACAGTCGAAGTTCGCCGGCGAACAGTTCGCTACATCCCTAGTTTCAGCAACTTTTTTGACCAAATGTGTTAGTCAATGGGTGTTTTTTCTTGGTGACTTTTTTTGTCGTGGCAACATTTTTTTGGGGCAGATTTTTGCAAAAAAATTTTTTGCAAAAAATCCACGAGGCAACTTCAAATGCACAGTGCTAGAAAATATCAGAGAGTCAGCCAGACTTTGGGACATAAAATCAATAAAATAACCCCTATTGTCACATTCTGTATGATACTTCTTTATATAGTGTACTCTAGGTGAATACCAGATTCACCTTTTTTTTTTTTACTTTTGAATTAGATTTCAACCTTTTTAAGGTGAAATACATTTTTTTTAACATTATGCACAAGCTAAGGGTCTATTTAATAACATGTCTATTTTTTATCTCTAGAAATGTGTTTTTTTTCTATTTCTCTAAAATGTGAGATTTATTAAGGGGGTTATGTATCAAAATCTGAAATGTTCTCACTTTTTTTCCGAAAACCACTCCCCCCCTCCCATTTATTAATAATTTTTCACAAAAATTTCTTGTGCAGGAAAAGACTGTCACGGTCGGCACACTAAATTCAAAACCAATGCTAAGCACCCTGTTCTTGGCTCTTGCTTCTGCCTTTAACAGCCACCTTTCACCTTGGGAGGAGCCCTCGGCTAATCGGATGCCGCCAGGTTTTATTAAGAGAGGTGCCAAACTAGGGTTCTGGATGAGCAAAGGGCACGACGGTAAGGCAAAGTCTTTTGGGCAGAAGGTCACAATACAAGGTGTAGACAGAAAGCGTAGTCAATTCAGGCCGGGTCGGGGAAGGCAGAGTACAAGTGGAGTCAGACAGGCAAGGGTCAAACCAGGAGATCAATCAGAAGGGATACGGATACAGCAGAGTCGGTTACCAGGCAGGGGTCAGGATACAGAAGTCAGAATCGTCAAAAACAGGCAGGGGTCACAACAGGAATCAGATATCAGACAGGAAAACAGCACAGAAGCACCAGGAACTCTCAAAGTTAGAACCTATAAGGGCTGGCATCTTCTGCGCCTGTAAAAGAGGAATGCGTGCACGTGCCCTAAGTTACAGGAACGGAAGAAGAGGAGCGGCGAAGCAGGCACCGCTAGACCACCAGGGTAAGTTGTTACAAAGACTCAATAAAATCATGAGAAAATCTGAATCATGCAATTTTTTCAGATTTGACACCCGAAAAATCTTTGGATTTTCTACAAAGTCCAGCGCAGATCAGGATATCTTTAAAATGTCAACGGAACATTTGCCATTCACTTTCTACATGGTCTGAGATGGAGTAACTTTTTATTCAAACTTTTTATTTCTAGTGCTCCCTTTTGTTGAACTCGCTCTGCTGGTTGTTTGCTGTATTTGCAAAGGGCAATTTTTCAGTGTCACATTTGTAGCCCATACTGTGGAAGAAGCACACCATCTCCTGTTTTCTTCCCTATGGTAGCATCGCTGGTAAGGAAATGGACTTAAATCTGCATTAAGAATAAGCCTCCTTTACAGCTGCCAGCACCCCCAGAGACATTGTTGAATATAGATTTTGTACCTGCTTATGTGCTTTATGTTGCAGTTGTTTACTTATACATGTTTATATTGTACTGTACAATCCATTCATGCATTCATTTTATTTCTGTTATTTGTTAGTTTCACTTCTCTCACCTGCTAATATTCCAGTAAAATCTACATTCTTTACTCTTGAGGGCACATTTACTTAGCTTGAGTGAAGGAATAGAATAAAAAATACTTCGAATTTCGAATGTTTTGTTTGGCTACTTCGACCATCGACCACAATGTTACCTCAAGGGTGTTTAGGAATGTGCACTACTTTCACCATAAATTTGTGTACTGTGGGGATTATTTAGTACATTATTACTTTAATGGGGCAAAGAGTCTCTAAATTGATACACCTTGTCAAGAATTATCCCATGAAGTGTCTTCAGAGCATTCGTGAATGTAGAAAAGTTTTTGATCTGTGTTGTAATATTTTTCCATTAGTGCAATTGCATTAAGATGATGCATTTAAATTCACTTGCCCCATGTTTTTATTATTACAGGTATAGGATCCCTTATCCAGAAACCTGATATCCAGAAAGCTCCAAATTACGGAATAGCTTCCTAGACTTCATTTTATCGAAATATTTTTAAAAATGATTTCCTTTTTCTCTGTAATAATAAAACAGTAGCTTGTACTTGATCCCAGCTAAGATATAATTAATCCTTATTGGAAGCAAAACCAGCCTTTTGCGTTTATTTAATGTTTAAATGAATTTCTAGTAGACATAATGCATGAAGACCCAAATTACGGAACGATCCATTATCCGGACACCCCCAGGTCCTGAGCATTCTGGATAACAGGTCCCATACCTGTAATTCATTGTGTGCAAGTGAATACATTTTCTATAGCAAGTTACTATTACAACATGGGACCAGGATATGTGCATTGACCCATCCTTATTTTTTTTTTAATATTTGAAGCAAATTTGATCAGTAGCCTGCCTATTATACTTTACATATTCTTTAATTACCCAGCCATAACATCTATAATACATTCATTTAATTGTTAGAGTTTTAAAAATAGTGATATTTTCTTAGTGGCACTGTGAACCCATAACCATTTCATGTCCTAATGCTAAGATGTAAAATATCTCCATTTGTACAAAAGTGCGGAGCTCTCAATGCAATGCAGATATTATTGAATGAAATATAATGCCAATGAAACGGGAATATTTGCTGGGTTTCGTTTTGGCTTCAGCTTTGTCATGTTTGACAACTATGAGCTTCATTTGTTACACATAATTCCTGCATCAGTGGTTTACCTTGAAAACGTGCCAAACGTAAAGACAAGCCAACTGAATAAGTGGCTCATTTTTAATAAGAAGCATAATTAAATATGTGACTAATTAAACGCTATCATTAACCTTAGTATGCAGATAAGCTTCTTAAAAGCTTTTCCTGCTGCATTTAATCTTCACATACATTAAGATCAAAGTATCTCGTTGATTTCTCGAGTAGGCTATGAAGTGGTGAGTGCTTCATTGGAGTGTTATGGGGCTTTTAAAAAAGCTAGTTTCCATCTGCCTTTTTTTATTCCAAGTGATTTTAGAAGAAAGTATTCAGAGTATCCACTGCGTAATGAAATCTTTCCTTTGGGTTTACTTAGATTTTTCTTTCAATGCCATTAAAATGTTTTCTCTTCATATTGGTACTCTGTTTACTCTCCTAAATCCATTCTCTTTCTGATTACTTATTGTATCCCTGTCCTTTCCACTTCCCCTTCTCATCTTATGTTTGCCATATTTCATAATTGTGCTTCTTCATCCAAAGATTCAATCTCTGTGTTCCCTGTGACTGTTCATCCATATTATTTCTATTTTTGTACACACACTTTACATTTGTTCTCTTTACAACCCTACTCATTTTTCTAGTTTTTGTCTACAGAGTTTTTTTTACTCCAGATCCAATGGGGAGGGTGTAGGGAAAAGCTGAATAGCATGCTGAAAGAACGCTACATGGTAAGAGAATCAGTAAGGAGTGATTGCTAATTTAAAAAAAAGGCTCATATAGGAATCATAATGGGACTGGGGGAAAGGGTGAAAGAAGGAAGGGAAGAAAATATTGCATTTTAAAACAGACATAGCATAGCACAAGATGGTGGAGTAAGAATAAAAAAATTTTGGCAGGGAAGGAGGGACTAAACACTGATGTTACAAATTGTAACAACTTCTCTACAGCTTACAGACAGCTTGCAGGAACTACATAACCCACAATGCATTGCACTATGATGTTCTGTTCCTTATTGAAATCACGTGGGCAGGGAATTGTGGGGTTTGGAGGATGCAGGCTGAGGACAGATGGCTGTTGATACAAAGTAACAGTAGTCAGCCAGCTCAGCAAAGTAGTCAGACAGATCAGCAGGAGAGCAGGGTGCTAGGCTTAGGGAACTGTTCCAAATCATGAAAAGTCTGCCTTTTTTTAATTGATGTATATTTGCTTGAAATTATGATTACTTTTAAAAAATCTTAAATTATGTTTGTTTGGAATTCCCCTTTAAACATATATTAAACATATATTAAAGCTGAGAAACAGGAGAAGAAAATTGCACATGGGGAGATGGAAAAAGGAGGGGGAATGGCATGTGAGGAGGGAAGAACGTGTTGTGTAGTAGGGGAGAAAAGAAATTTGTATAGGATTACCAAAAATAGTGCCTGCAAGCATAAATGCATAAGGGGCATTTATGAAAATTGTAAAACTGGCAAACCAACAAAATCCACTTCTTCCCATTGAGCTCTATATTAGCTAGTTAAACTTTCATAAAAATCCATTGTTCCAACATCAAATAAATATTTAAGAATCATAATTATTACCTGATGTCCTTGCTAAGGTTGTGGGGAAGGTGGACTATTGGCCTTTCTTTTTTGCATAAAATATAACTGGATTACTACTTTCTTAGTATTTTAGAGGCTTTTTTAATTAAATTCTGTTTGCAATGATTCTTTTCACGTGCTATAGTATGTGCAAGAAATATACACAGGATTATAATCCAGTTTTGAATTGCATATACAATTTTGATTCATTTAGCTAGTGGAGATATAAAACAGAATGATAACTGCTCAATGTCATCGAGTCTGTATATAATTTTAATTTAAAGCACTGGCACATTTCAGGGCAAATATATCAAAATGTGAGGACCTTTAAAAGTATATACGGTGCACCATGGAGGGAGATGCATAGACTTAAAATTTGCTTTAAAAATCCATATTTTATTGTTCCATTAATATTCCATTAAAAAGACATCATATATAAAGGAACCATAGCTTAACGCGTTTTGTGGCTATCCAGCCGCTTTCTCAAAAAGTGAGATTAGAACTCCCACAGAAAAACTCACTTTCTATTCAATCCTATGGGATTTATCGAATCCTATTTATCAATGAAGTTCACCATTTGATAATTATGCTTTTAAAAATCCCATAGGAATGAATAGGAAGTAAGTTAGTTTTATTGTGGTGAGTTCTAAATTCAACATTGATAATCTGCCCCTTAGTAAGCATTTAGCTGATTAACCTACAAATTAAATATTTTGCATAATATGGACACAGCTTTTATCACATCATTTTAACAATTATTCCTAATTCATCACAACATATCACTATCATTTTAAACACAATGAAAACATTGGATATGAACATGTCCAGGCCTAGTGACGAGCGAATCTCATGTGTTGGCTTCACCGAAAAATTAGAGAAATTCCAGAAAAATGTGCGAAACAGCGGAAAATTCCCAAAACTGTTTTGGCGCAAACAGTGATTTTGATGCGCATCTCTGTTTTGTTGCATGACATCATTTTTTCATTGTGCAAAGCAATTTGTTGAGACTAAAGTAGAGTCTATAAGGGGCATATTTACTTAGCTTGAGTGAAGGAATAGAATAAAAAATACTTTGAATTTTGAATGTTTTTATTGGCTGCTTCGACCATCGAATTGGCTACTTCGACCTTCAACTACGACTTTGAATTGAACGTTTCGAACTAAAAATCGTTTGACTATTCGACCATTCAATAGTCGAAGTATTGTCTCTTTAAAAAAACTTAGAAGGTCCCCATAGGCTTCTAACAAATTTCTGATCGAAGAAAAATCGTTCGATCGATGGATTAAAATCCTTAGAATCATTAGATTCAAAGGATTTAATCGTAACGATTTTTCCTACGATCGTTCGAACAAACGAATAGTGGTAAATCCTTTGACTTCGATATTCGAAGTCGAAGGATTTTACTTCGACGGTCGAATATTGAGGGTTAATTAACCCTCGATGTTCAACCCTAAGTAAATGTGCCCCTAAGTGTTTTGTTTGTGTCACTTTTTTTCAGCTTTGGGCCACCAATAAAACATTTCCCTTACTTTCAAGCTGTGTAGACTGTGATAAGTGAATATGACATGTTTTGCTTTGTGTCAAAATGTGCAGAATTGCATTGGAGTCTATGGGAAGACAAATTCACATGCATATTTTGCTCAGTATACTGCTACACACATGCCCTACATTGTTAGAGGAAGGTAAGGAAGGTTCTTCAGAATAACTCATTTATTTATTAGACAAAATAATGTAATCTTGGGAAGCTTGTCACAATGTCACACTTAGCAAGTATGACACAAAGAGCTTCAAATGTCACACCTATTTGACCAAGTTTTTATACATTTCACTGAGCATTCACTGTAAGGAAACTGCCATACATAGTCAAGCCACTCCTGCCACTGGAGCAGGTACAAGCATTACTAGAAAACATGTTGCACAAGAAACTTTTTCCTGTGTCCAACAGTTTGCAAGCCTTGTGGTCTAACGCTACTAAAATGTAGCGAGGTTGTGTACGTGCAGTTCTGTAGTTACAATTCTATCTCGTGTCCCATAGGGCCACAATTAAACCTCCTGCATAGTGATGGGCGAATTTATTCGCCAGGCGCAAATTCGCAGCGAATTTGCGTGATTCGCCGCCAGCGAATATATTCGCGAAACGCCCGCGAATAAATTCGCGAAACGCCCGTGAAAATTCACGGCAAAAATTCGCCGGCGTCAAAAAAATTTTCCCCGTAAAAACGGAGACGCCGGCGCGATTTCGCAAATTCGCCCATCACTACTCCTGCACCCACCTGGCTTTGCGTATTAGGGAATTTGGGGTGCATATATTATATTATTTGTCCTTTTATACAGACAATTACCCATCATTGGTGGTCAGTTCTCATTATTCTTTCATCATGATTTGGAACTGCAATGATGTTAAATTAAGAACTGAAAATGTAAAGCCCAATGGAAGTCTAACTTTTTATCCACTGATAAACATGTGAACTGACGTTTTATACAATATATATATATATATATATATACATATACATATACATATACATATACATATACATATACATATACATATACATATACATATACATATACATATACATATACATATACATATACATATACATATACATATACATATACATATACATATATATATAAATAAAACGTTCAATAATTCGAGGTGCACAGTCAATTGGCGAATCATGTAGGAATAAAATATCAGCACACTCTTATTTCAATAGTGAATGAATGCTTTTATTTTTGCATCTTATTCGACGTTTCGATCCCACTTGGGGACCTATTTATAGGATCCTTGAAAAAGGATTTGAATAACTGTGTGATTAGGATTAGATTGATGTATTTGATTTGACACACCTTCTTTTCGTGATTGTGCTATATTCCATGTAGGGATTAATCTATGGTAGGAATTAGACTATGTAACCAAGATAGTTAGATACTTAGAAGACCATTGGTTTCATTAGCATAATGGGTGTGTCTAGACTACGTGAAATGTTAAATAAGACATAATGTCATTGTGATAGATGATGCTTGACAAAGGGGCGGGAGCTCTGAAACGTTGCATGTTTGCATGGTCATCTTGATTTTGGTAAAATCTCACTTTATTAAACTTGGAATTTGTCTAGACTTTTTATATATATATATATATATATATATATATATATATATATATATATATATATATATATATATATATATATATATATATATATATATATATATATATATATATCATTGTTAGAGAAAACTTGAATGTGACTGTTATGTACTGTATATGGTCTATGAAAAGATATTATATTATAATTCCTCTTTGTCGTAATGTACCACTGCTTTTTGTTTCATTACCAAAGTCTTGTAAGTAATGGACATAAATAGTAAACTATAGTGAACTATTACGTTACTTCCTCTTATGGAATGGCTTATTTATTTTAGTATGGTCGTTTTTTGTTTTGTTTAATTACATTTTAAAGGGTTTATTAAAGTAAGCCAAGAATTGCAATAACAATTATCTCTTCCATTTTTGTCCTATTTTTTATCAATATGCTGCTCAGCAACTCAATCTTTAAATTGCTATTTAGTAGTTTGATTACTAAGTGATCACAGTAATTAGAATGTTGCGTGCCAGCCAGAGTCTAATAATTGAGGAAATTATCCTCTTGATGCGAGTTCTTTAAATTAGATTCTCCCCTCTTCAGCATTATTCATATTCGTAACCCACCAACCACTTTCAATACTTAACAACAAACAAATGTAATAATTAACCCTGTCTCTTCAACTGCTATATTGCGTTTTTATGTATTTATTTTTAAAAAACTTTGGTAGGATCGCATGTGCTAGACTTTCTCTATGTTTAGGCATTTTATGTGAACGTGGGAAAGAAACTAAAAAGGAACATTATATATTAAGTATAAAATCATAACTTATGCATGTAACACACACACATATATATTTGTACTGTATATATGCATGGCAACCCTACAGGAAGTATGACATTTAGGTTAGCTGAGACCATTGCCACAGCACAGATTAAGCACAAAATGGAGTCTGACACCACCTTTTTAAGGCACTTTTCAAGATAGGATTGCTGTATACCTCAAAGGTAAAAACCATTAAGGTGAAAAAAACAAATAAATGTCTGTTTTTTCCCCCCTCAATGGTTTTTACCTTTGAGGTATACAGCAATCCTATCTTGAAAAGTGTCTTTTAAGGGTAGAGGAGAGCCCTCTTTGACTGCCGGACTGGGGAAACACCATTCGTTTTAGAGGATTAATTATCTGTATTTAACCACCTTTTTAAGAGTTCAGTACAGCTTGGTTGGCTTTTAAAAGAAGCAAAATCAATGTTTCAGCTCTCTTGGTTCACATAGGAATTAGCAGTCCCAATTCAACACCCACGTTGGTGTACACAGTAACACAGATTTCCAGCACTTACAGCCATGGATGTGCACAAGTCCCAGAATCCTCTGTTAGACTCACACAGTCTCTTGGGAGGGGGTTTTCTCGTCCTTTCTCCACTCCTTTGGAGCTCTCTCCAACAGTTCAGGTCAGCTGGGAACACAGTCTCCCATCTAAACACACACCCACACCTCCTTCCTGCACATGGTGGTGTCCACAGGTCCTTCACCCTCCTCTAGGTCTCCAGGGGAAGCACTGATGTGTAGTCCTATACCTCTTTTTATTAGCAGCTCACCTGCAGCCTAATTACCTAGCTACCTCCAACTGGGCAGCTGAAAACACTCAATGGATCATGGAATGGAACACCCACCCTGCTCTCCTCCATTTACACCAGGGACCCATTCATCCAGCTTTTCCTGAGCTGGTACACAAATACAGCCACACTTTCTGCATAAACATACACATTTTTCCTTGGAATTCTCTATTCACCAGTTTAATACTGATGAATTATTCACATAATCATGCTCATTTAAACAGAAGGTATGTATCTCCCAAAATGCTCTTTGAAGAGCATTTGTGGAGAATAACAGGGCCTATGTTAACTCAGACTGGAAAGCCACTATACACTGCCTTGCAAAAGTATTCACCCCCTTGGCTTTTTACCTATTTTGTTACATTCTAACCTGTAATCTAAATGTTTCTTAATCTTATTTCATGTGATGGATCTGCACAAAATAGTATAAGTTGTTGAAGTGAAATGAGAAAAATTACTATAGTAATAGTATGTGACACTATAGTAATGCCATTAAAGTGATTCAGCTATTATAATTTTAGAAAGGGAAGTTGTTTAGACTTTGTTGCAACCTTTTTATATTATTTTTGTATTACTTTCAAATGTATGTATATTTATCCATACTTGCTATAGATTGAAAGAAATTCAGAAAAACGTTTGGCTTTAATAAAAACTATGTAACTTTGTAAAATATAGCTGCGCTTTTTGGAAGTAGCTCATGTTCTAGATATATTTGTACTGGCAAAGCAGTAATCTCAAGAGACTTCTATCAAGGAAGTCACAATGAGAAAGATTAGCAGAGGCAGAGAAAAGCAAAACACTAATCTTTAAGAAAGTCATTGACCATAGCTTGGCACTGTTCATCAACAGTCCTTGTGATAATAACATAATTTTAAATGTATAGAGGTTTTCTGTAAAGGCCATTCACTTTTTTATCACTTTGGTTTTAGATTATTCACGAGAAATAAAGACTTTTTCCAATTACTTTCTATTTTCTATTTGTGACTGTTTTTCTAATATTGAAGTTTAAAGTTTAATTTTTCACCTTCTAAAGCAGCTCTGGGAGGGGGTCGCCGACCCTGTGGACTGTTCTAAATTGATACATTTAGTTGTTACATTTCTTGTGTTTGTCTCTGCTGAACAGAATTCCTGAGTTTCATTAAAGGCGGCTGTTAGAATTGATACAATAATTGCTAATATTCCACAGATACTGCTGAGAAATGTATCAAATTATAACAGTTTAGATGCTCCTGGATCACTGTGCTGCCAGACTGAAATACCAGTGACTCAAACATTAAGCTTTAAGCTTAAAGTTTGTGAAAACAGGAAAAAATAAAAGATGGAAAGCAATCAAAAAAAAAATCTTTATTTCTGGTGAACAATCTGAAAACAACTCAACTGAAAAAAGTGTTTGGAAGGTGAACATCCCCTTAAGAGCTGACTCATTTTTGTCTTTGTGAACATAACACTGCAATGAGCGACTTCAGATAACTTCCTTTCCTACAACTATGTGACCTTTGTAGAGGAGAACAAATTTTGTCCTTAACCTACTTACACTACATACCTACACGGTTGTTTCTCGTGTCACCTATCAGTAATCATTTCATCATGAGAGGTCAGAGCCAGCCAAGCTTTGCTCAGTTTGTATATCTAAATTTACCATAAGTACATCTTGTGTTATGATTCAATAAAATACATAGGGGCAGATTTACTAAGGGTCGAATATCGAGGGTTAATTAACCCTCGATATTCGACTAGGAACTAAAATCGTTCGACTTCGAATATCGAAGTCGAACGATTTAGCGCTAATCCTACGATCGTACGATCGAAGGATTATTCGTTCGATCGAACGATTAAATCCTTCGAATCGAACAATTCGAAGGATTTTAATACAACGATCGAAGGAATATCCTTCGATCAAAAAAACGCAGGCAAGCCTATGGGGACCTTCCCCATAGGCTAACATTGACTTCGGTAGCTTTTAGCTGCCGAAGTAGGGGGTCGAAGTTTTTCTTAAAGAGACAGTACTTAGATTATCGAATGGTCGAATAGTCGAACGATTTTTAGTTCGAATCGTTCGATTCGAAGTCGAAGTAGTAGTCGAAGGTTGAAGTAGCCCATTCGATGGTCGAAGTAGCCAAAAAAACACTTCGAAATTCTAAGTTTTTTTAATTCGAATCCTTCACTCGAGCTTTGTAAATAATCTTTGAGCTTTGCCCCATAATCTTTACAATTACATTTAATTATTCTTTGCAATAGGCATATTCCCAGAACTACCAGTATGTAAATATATCTACTGTACATTCCTTACTCTGTGGTGTTTATATTTATTTCTTACAAAGACATCCTGATCCAAAGAGATCCAACTTTGGGCTCCCATACATCATTTTGCATACACCTGGGTTCCAACATTTTTTGTCTGGCATGCTAAAATGTGCTATTTTTGCACCAGGTCTCCCAGAATGTCCCATTTCTTTGTAAGAAATGAATAAAAGCAACAGTGTGCTTGATTACATTAATATGAAGCATGGTTTGTTAAATTTATCCCATTCCTTCCTTGTGTCTCTCCCCCTCTTTTTACTAAAGCTTGGAGCCCTACATCTAAAAGGAGTGGTAAAACTAATTACAGGTAGGGATGTAGCGAACCGCCGATAATGTGTTCGCGAACGCCGTTCGCGAACAAAATGCGAACAGTTCGCGAACAGTTCGCGAACTTCGAACATCCGAAAATCATTCGATTCGAGCGATCGAAGGATTTTAATCATTCGAATGGTCGAACGATTTTGACGCGAACGCCTATTGGCGAACGTCGCGCGACGTTCGCGAACTTGCGGCGGACGCGAACAGCCGATGTTCGCGCGAACAAGTTCGCCGCAGAACAGTCCGCGACATCCCTAATTACAGGGACCAACTTTTACATAGGGGGACTAGCAGATACATTAATTTCCAAGCTAATTGGTAGCTAACATGCCCTTCATTCAAAACAAAGAGGTTTAGTTTATTGTATGGTTTATGACTTGGCACTACATCAAATATATACCATAGGGAAAAAATTAAAGCAAATATTGTTAGATTTTTTTTCTTCTACTATTTTTATCGTTTATCTCCTTAATAAAGGGGCAGATTTATTAAGGTTTCGAATTGGAAAATCAAATTTGGATTTTCGGGTTGGATTTTTGGTCAAAACTCACAAATTCTAGTTGGGAATAATCAAAACTCAAATTTGAATTCAAATTCGAGATTTATCATACCTGGACCCTGGGAACAACTCAAATTCAACTATTCACCACCAAAAACATGCTAAGTTCATGTAGAAGTCAATGGCAGAGTTCCAGTGACCCATTTGAAGATTAGGGATGTAGCGAACGTCGGAAAAAAAGTTCGCGAACATATTCGCGAACTTGCGCAAAAATGCGAGCGGTTCGCGAACGGTTCGCGAACCCCATAGACTTCAATGGGAAGGCGAACTTTAACATCTAGAAAAGACATTTCTGGCCAGAAAAATGATTTTAAAGTTGTTTAAAGGGTGCAACGACCTGGACAGTGGCATGCCAGAGGGGGATCAAGGGCAAAAATGTATCTGAAAAATCTGCCTGTTATTGCAGCAGTCAGCAGATGAGATCAGAAGCAGGACAGCTGCCCACTGCAGCTACATACAGAGCACTGCAGTAGAAGGTAGATTACTAGCCAGCAAAGCTACCTAAGCTTAAATGTCCCTCAAACCCCTGCAGACTTCTGTCCCTCCAATAACAGAGCAGTATCAAAACGATTACTAGCCAGCAAACTTTCAACTGTCCCTGAAATCACTAACAGGCAGCAGCTCTCTCCCTACACTATCTCTTCAGCACACACAGGCAGAGTGAAAAAACGCTGCAGGGCTTCGGTTTTTATAGGGAAGGGGAGTGGTCCAGGGGAGAGCTTCCTGATTGGCTGCCATGTACCTGCTGGTCTGGGGTGAGAGGGCAAAAAAAAGCGCCAACAATGGCGAACCCAAAATGGCGAACGTCGCGCGACGTTCGCGAACTTCCGGCGAGCGCGAACACCCGATGTTCGCGCGAACAAGTTCGCCGGCGAACAGTTCGCGACATCTCTATTGAAGATGTTCATAGCCTTCCTGATATTCATGTTTTTTTCGGAGAAATAACTCTTTTCAAGTTTAGTTGAATTCAATTCAAATTCGATTGAGTTTTCAAATTGGTAATATTCATTCGAGTTTTAGATATTCAAGTTTTTTCAAAGTCATCAAGTTCATTCAAATTTTTTAAAAAAACTTTAAAAAAAAAACCTCTAACATTCACACTTTGATAAATCTGCCCCCAAATGTATGTTTTGCCCATTACATTATATTATTTAATAATTTATGGTGAGATGTAAGTGTATTATATTTGTTATGAATGCTGATGAGTTACAGCAATATGTAGATATGTTTTCATTCTTTGCAGAGCCCAATGTATTATTCGTGCTTATGGTTGCCACTTGGCCTGTGTTTGACCAGGTACAGTAGAAGACTTGAAGCACAGCACCGGTTTATGTTTAAAAATAAAAAGCCTTTATTAAGCACATTTGGCAATGATCTGGATACAGCGACGTTTCAGGCTCTATGGCCTTTTATCAAGCTCTGCTTCTGCTTCTGCTCTGAGAATTCTGCCCTACCTTCCCTCTAGGGCACAGTAAAATATTTCCAGATATAGTAAAAAAAAGATCCTCAACACTGGGATTTCTTGCAATCAAAGCAAATGTATTTAAAGGTGCATGTAAAGCTGACTTGATGTTTCAGTCCCATCAGGGACCTTTCTCAAGGCGCTTTGAGTAAATGCACCTTTTAACACATTCAGCTTGATTGCAATAAATCCCGGTGTTGCTGGTCTTTTTTTAATATATATATATATATATATATATATATATATATATATATATATATATATATATATATATATATATATATATATATATATAATTTCAGAACAAAGCATACAATGCTATTCACATAGCTCCTTTAAAGAGATGCCGACACCAGAAATTAAACTTTTTTATATCTATCATAATATTGCATTTGAAAGCAACTTATAACTTTGTCATAAAGTATTTGCACAATGCTTTCATATTACCTGTTTGGTGCCCCATGCTTCTCTATGAGGGGGCTGGCATATTTGTGCAGCAGGAGTCTTTTAGCATTAGAAACGCTAACTGACAGTTTAAGAAGGGACAGTCAGTTTGGCAAAACAGTCAGGTTTAGAAACTTCAACTAACAATTTCTTGCAAAAACAAACCTCTTTAAACTTCCACCATGTACTAATCCATCAGTCACACTTACTTTGCTGTAGTGTATCCAGATACAAACAGAAGGTACACACATATATGGGAACCTTAATATCAACATAGAGGAGGTATTATTTGTAGCTTGTTTAATGGTTGTACCTACATACATGACTGTATTACTGCCTTGCTCCTCAATAATCAAATTATGCACAATTAGCATAGCCTATCTATTTGTAATTATCCTGTCTTTTGCAAAGTTTTCATAGTGGCACTTACCTTTCATTTGTAGGGTCCAATCTTCATAGCTGTCAGCTCTCGACCTGCCCACTCCCCCACCTCTGATTTGTTTGTACAGCCTCAACATTGTCATAACCCTGCCACAACAACATATTTTCCCTGCCAGTAAGTTTTGACCAAAAAAAGATAGAAAACCTAAGGCTACTGCCACATGGTTGGCCAAATAAGTCCCAACTTACCATTAGCTTTTTTTTCTTTGACTGCTCCAAGATCTGTTGCTTCAGCCTGTGGCACACACAGCAGATTTCAGCAATTTCTTGTGTGCCTGGACCCAATGGTTCCAGGTGCAGGTAAAAAAAAAAGCTAATGCCAGTGTTGGGGCTGATTCATGGCCTGAACTTGTGCATGGTATACCTGTTGTTGCTCATTTATGTCCACATTGGTACATGGCATGCTATTTTTGGAACTAAGTTTTAGAAATAAAGGTGCATTGTGGGTTAAAGATAGACATATTGGATTGCTTTGCACCTTGCGTTTCCTTACTATTTAAAATTTAATTTTAATAGTTTACACTTTAATTTACTTTAGATGTACCTTTAACTTATAGTAGCAATTTGATCACAAACAAAGTGGTAAGATTTGTCTTTATTTATTATTTGTAGTGATGAATAAGGCTGGAAGCTTGTATTGCAGCACAGAATTACTAAGGGGGTTTAATCACCCATAAGAAATTACTGGCTTTTCTGTTCGCAAAGCATGACATTTCAATTGCGAGGCCAATAAAAGAATTATATGAAGAGGACTGAAATGATTTACTGTATGAAGCACGACAGGACCAAGGTTACCATGGTGAACTACCTTTTTCTGAAAAAAAGACGAGGGAAAAAAGGTCAAGTGAAGGTGACCTATCAATGGACAACCTTCAGATGGAGCTTTGTAATACTACATGATTCCTTGCAGACATTCCATATAGAGCATGAGCAGACTTCTATTTTTAGAAAGTATGGAATTCTTCTCACTAGCTAGAGGCTGAGAAATCAGTTGGCTATGAGAATGCTTCCTTATATGGACAAGGGGCATAAAAAGAAAATAGTAATCAAACTAAAAAAATAACATAATATTATACGATGTTGCAAATGCGCAATAATGTCAAAATCAGGGACACTGATGAGTTTTAGCCACAATCAGTTTGATGAATAGAAAGGTACATAAATATCATGAAACTGCATTGAAACGCAGAGAAATGGTCATGTGTTAATATATGTCTACCAAATTAGGTATGCTGTAAGAAAATGAAACCCTTTGGGCGATGCATCTGGAGCTGAGAGAGGCAATCATCAAATATTTAAGATAAAAATGCACTAACACATGCTAGCTGTCATGTGTACGCTTGCTGGATGTTATGACAAGGTTTTCTAAAACATTCATAGGCAAAGTGTTTAAGTGTTTTTCTGAAAATATTCATTAATTCAAAGAGACATTCAGATCTGGCAACCTGCTCCACAACTGAGATTTCTGGAAGCTGGAGCAACTGCATTCTTGAAAGAATGGGTGAAATATTGAGCAATCATATCTAAATTATACATAGTAAGGAATGCATATCTGTATGTTGTCAAATTATGTATTAAATTTAGTACATAGATCAGGCAGTTATACTTCTGATTATGCCGTAAGGCATAAAACATGACATACAACATGGGCATGAAAATATTATCATACTCAATTATTCACTGAGCATTTGTTTTATGTAAATGAGCTACTGCTAATAAAAATTACATGTAGGATAGTACCGTATGAGAATTATTTTTTTATGCAGTCCATTATGGAATATGAATTATGTATTTTATTTCATATATCCATAAACACAGGCATAGCATCAAATTAAGCTTCTGACAATGAAAGTGTTATTGATTTTGCAATAATTTTCTTGCACTACTTTACTGCATTGTTTAATCTGCTAATCTTATTTTTTTTGCAGTAAACTTTACTTTACTTATATTACATAAGGGTTTTGCTGTCATCCTGAAGAAAAGCACACAAGGACCTTTTTATTGCACATCTGAATCCTCATGCAAGAACATTTGTTTTATGTTTGCAATATTTCAATTGATTTGCTTTACCTGGGAATGAAAACAATTATAACTAATTATATTTCTTAAGAATGAATATTCAATGTGCCACATTCTTTATTTTAATTGAAAAATACATACAAATATAGAATAAATTGTGGCTATTGATAAAAAATATACGTAGATAATACTTAAAACTGTTCAACACTTTTTAGCTTCAGTGAAATAAATGTCAATTTTTTTTTTTTTAAACGGAAAATAATTTGGACTTCAGTATAGAATAAATGAATATTTTAGGTTTTAGGTTTATTTATTCAAATGAATATTATTTTGAAACTGTAAATTGGGGATTGAATATAGAATATATTCAGGATGCTTTACATTTTTTGAAAAACGGAATTAAAAATTCTTCTTAAAAATAGAATAAATTTAGTATTCTCTGTCATTTTTTGGTTCATTAATTAAAATGAACATTATTTGGAAACTGGAAATGTGTACTTAAATATAGAATACATTCAAGATATTATTTAGGTTCATTAATTACATTTAATATTAAATTATTACTGTCCAGCCACATAGTGTTTTTTTCAAAAATGTATTTAAATTTAGTGTGGTGCTTTGCTTTGAAGTATGTTTGTGCATTTTCTGTAACCTCCTGTCCCAATTAAAAGCAGAGCAAATATATTTTCTGTTTTTGGGAAGACAGCATTCATTACTAGCATGCATTCATCATACTTATGTGCATAGTCCTGTTTAATTTGTTAGTTTGAAGAATCGTCTTTCAAAGTGTGTAAATATGCATAACTGACTAAATGTTAATCATGCGGTGAGGAGAGGTGAACTAAATGTCTAATTAAAAAAATTAGGTTCGACAAAAGATGGGCAGCAGAGGGAAAAAATCTCATTTTGAATTCACTCATAAAAATGCTGGATAAACACATTACTGTTTGCTCTCCTGAGTTATTAATTTTCCTTCATGTGCCAAGTTAATGCATTAGTTAACCCTGTTCAAAATAGCTGGTGTTTCTAGACGACCACTCAAATAATGAATTCAGAAATGGCCAGAGAGACTAATGATATGGAATATTGTTTTATTTTTTGTGAGAAATAGATTAAGGGTTTGTTTTTTTTGGTAGGTGGGGGGACGTTGTCAGGTCCTTAATAATTTGAGGCTACACTATACTTTTTCACACAATTTAACATTTGGAACTTTATGAGCTATTTGAAACTCAACAGTTATACAATACAAAGTCATATTTACCAAAGGCACTTCATTTTCTTCCTGTAGCAGCTTAATTGTATTGTTTTATTTTAAAATAATGGGATTTGTGAGATATTTTTCATAAAATCAACTATTCTGTTGTAATGCTATTTCTTTACTTCCTTGGTATTTGTGAAATATTTTGGTTCTGTTTCCAATAAGCAATCCTTCTTTGACTCTTATGAAAACGTATACAGTTTCCTTTAGTAGGTGGTTGCCTCAAGGGAATTGTTCAGTATCAAAATAAAAACTGGGTAAACAGATATGCTGTCTAAAATAAAATGTTTTTAATATAGTTAGTTAGCCAACTATATTGGGTAGACTGTCAAGGTTGGGGTTGTTTTCTCTGGAAAAAAGGCGCTTGCGAGGGGACATGATTACACTTTACAAGTACATTAGAGGACATTATAGACAAATAGCAGGGGACCTTTTTACCCATAAAGTGGATCACGTACCAGAGGCCACCCCTTTAGACTAGAAGAAAAGAACTTTCATTTGAAGCAACGTAGGTGGTTCTTCACAGTCAGGACAGTGAGGTTGTGGAATGCACTGCCGGGTGATGTTGTGATGGCTGATTCAGTTAATGCCTTTAAGAATGGCTTGGATGATTTTTTGGACAGACATAATATCAAAGGCTATTGTGATACTAAGCTCTATTATTAGTATAGGTATGGGTATATAGAATTTAATTAAAAGTAGGGAGGGTTGTGTGTATGGAGGGGTTGAACTTGATAGACTTTGTTTTTTTCAACCCAATTTAACTATGTAACTATGTAACTATATAACAATGTAATCTATAAAGACTGAAGCGACTGAATGTCTAACATAATAGTCAGAACACTACTTTGCTTTGCAGCTTTCTCATTGGTTACCAGTTAATAACCAATCGGTGACTTGAGGGCCATGTGGTTCATAACTGTTTGCTTTTGAATCTGACCTGCTAAGGCAAAAGCAAACTCACTGAAAATGTATGTTCTATGTGGCCCTTTTAAATTTGTTGACTAACTAAGAGTTAGAGAGCTTAAAAACAGGAAGTTGGTGCTGTTCTGTTATGTTAAACATCCAGTCACTCCAGCCTTAATAAATTATATTTTTTGCTAACTAACTTTATTAGAAACATTTTTTATTTTACACAGCTTATCTATTTACCCAGTTTTTATTTTTTACACTGAACTGTTCCTTTAAGGCTCTGTAACCAGCCCTAGTGCTAACATACTCTGCAGCACTTTACAGAGTTAATGCATTATTCCCATAGTACCTGTTCCAATGGAGTTTACAATCTAATGTTCCTGAAAAGTTCACACACTATGTTCAATTATCATGAGTCAAGTAACCACAACCATCATTTTTTTGTCTTTTGATAATGTGGACTCTCTAGAGTTGGCCATATTGATAAGACCCAGTGCCATTCTTGCCATGAGGTAGTAAGCAGCCAGTTACCAGGGATAGTGGTAACTTTAAGAGCTGAGTTTCAGCTTGTGTAATCATAAAGGAAACATCATTTGAGTTAAGGAACTCATGTGGGGTTTCCTTTATGACTGCTTGAACTGATAGGTTCGAGCATTAGTAAATCAGCCCCATAAAATAGTGCACTATAGGGCTCTAAAGGGTTTACTAAATTCTGTACAGCACTTAAAAGTTTCACACTACTGATGGGTGAATCTGACCCATTTCCCTTTTTGACACAATTTGCCAAAAATTGTTGCTCAATAATTTTTTTTTCACCCATTGTAGTCTATGGGCGCCAATTTTGCATCAAAACTCGGGCAAAAATTTTGCTCATCACTATTTCACACATGAATAGCACACTTCGGGGGGGGTTATTTATTAAGCTCCGAATTTTTCTGTTTGGACTATTAAATGGGTATATACTTGATTTTTTTCAGGATTTATACATCCCATGGTGTTAAGTCAGATGAAATATGTACTCCAACTCAGACCTGCCAAGAACATGTACAAGTCAATGGCAGATGTCCCATTAACAATTGGAAGATTTGTTGTAATGGGCTTCTCAAAAAAATAAAAATAAAAATTTGTAACAATACATTTGTAGCCTTACAGAGCATTTTTAGATTACGTCAGTGACCTTCATTTGAAAGCTGGAAAGAGTCAAAAGAAGATGGCAAATAATTAAAGAACTATAAAAAAATAAATAATGAAAACTATTGAAAAGTTTCTTAGAATTGGCTACTCTATAACATACTAAGGGGCAGATATACTTAACGGTGAAGTGGCTAACGCTAGCGTCAATTTGCTAGCGTTAACGCCTGCAGGGATATCGCCAATTTACTAACAGGCGCAGGCGCCAAATCATTAGCGCAAGAGACAGGCTCTAGAGGTCATTCGCACTATCGCCAAGCTACAATTCGCTCTGGCGAATGGAGGTTACTCCGCAAATTCACTAAAATGCGGATTTTACTGAATGTTACCTCTTTTGCCAGCTCAGACCAGGCGACGTGCAATGCAGTACATAGATCTTCCTCAATCTTCTGCCACTTACATCATATTCTGTGAGTGTAAAATGCATCAAAGTTCAAAAAAAGCTGACGATTTTTCCTTATTTAAGAGTGATAGCCTGCAAAAGTCCTTAAAAATTTTTTTGTAATTGGTGTTCCCCATACATTTTCTAACATATGGAACATTAACTTTTACAGTGGGCTCTTGTGTAGGGCATTATAACAACTCTGTTGTCTTTATTAAGGTTCCCTGGACATGTGTAATAAACAGTGTAACTGTAAAGTATTTGTTGCAACATATAACATAAAGAAGTCCGTACAACTTTAAACTTCTCGCCATGTGCAAATTAACCTGAGCACAAGATCTCTAGCAAATTTCCATTAGGCAGAAATGAATGTTAGTGTATATTCGCTTTGAAATGCTTGCATTACCGAAGCACCGCTAGCGAAAAGTTGCCAGCGTTCGGTGCCCAGTAAGAAACTCTACACTTCAGTGAATTGGCGTTGTCTGAGCGAATTTTTGCCTGGCGAGGTGTTGCGCTGTGTGCAAAGTGGACGCTGGTGAATTTTCGCCGGTTAGTAAATCTGACCCTATAAATTACCGTATAGGTAAACCATGCCTTTAAGCGTGGTGCTCTGAAAGATTGCATTGTATTATTGTATTATTATTAGCCAATATAATTATCAATTCTGCAGTACTCTGTATTTGTTTGTTTTTGTTATAGTTAAGCATAGGGACTTCTTATCAATATATACAGAGCCAGGGATGGGTCATAAATATAAAAGGAAAGTTCTTAAAA
Organism: Xenopus laevis; assembly: GCF_017654675.1. NCBI lineage: Eukaryota > Metazoa > Chordata > Amphibia > Anura > Pipidae > Xenopus > Xenopus laevis. The sequence goes on from NC_054382.1 coordinate 108,456,268, forward strand.
GTCCATAATCCTTGGTGTGTGGAAACATTTGCCCATTGACATTGATTGAACATATTTCTTAAGCTTTTTAAATGCTTCACCCAATTTTCTGAATTCCCTTTCTTTTGTCCAAAGTGTAGCTATCAAAGCAAATTTTAAATAACTCTATGATGTATAGAACTCGTGTGATTAGTCAGTTTATAGAAGTTTAGTATCCTGATGAAGGTTCAAGTATGTCTTATTTGATTCCTAGTCAATACCTTGCATACCTTTTACTATTCTTCTGTAGAATTCTCTCAATTTCGGTAATGACTTACTTTACCTGCTTTCCTTACCTTACCCAGTTATGGATGCTGCTCACCCTCATTGTTTGCTAAAGCTATCTTTATTATCTAAGGGTCAAATTTATCAAGGGTCGAAGTGAATTCGAGGAAATTTTCGAAGTATAAAAATTTGAAATTCAAAGTAATTTTTTGGATACTTCGGCCATCGAATAGGATACTACGACTTCAAATTTACTTTAAATTCGATTCGAAGTAAAATAGTTTGAATATTCGAATATTCGATGATTGAAGTACTGTCTCTTTAAAAAAACCATCTACTTCAATACTTCGCCAAATTAAACCTGGCGAAGTGCTATGTTAGCCTATGGGGACCTTCTACAGCATTTTTCTTCTTTTTGAAGTTGAAGTAAAATCGTTCGATCGTACGATAAAATCGCTTGAATCGTTCGATTCGAATGATTTAATTGTTGATCGAAGGTTTTTACTTTGATCTTTCGATGGCCAAATTCGGTGAAAAAAGTTTGAATTTGATATTCAAAGTATTTTAATTTGATGGTCAAATTTCGAAGTATTTTCACTTCTTCTATCAGGAAGCTCTTCCTCTATCAAGGATTTTTCTGTCATGGTCTCATTGAGGAGATATAAGTAGCCTGAATTTTGTTCAACACTGAAGCTGCTACTTATCTGCCCAAATCAATTCCTATTTCAATCAGACTGGAAAAAAGATCGCTATTCAAAAGAAACCATGAAAGTTGACAAATGGCTTAAATGGAGTCCCCATTTGTCACTGCATGTACTTTTTATTCACATACCAAAGAAAGAACAGATATCAGCATATCATATCTCGTATCAGACTAGGACAGAAAGCAGGAGAATAAAATTCCAAAAGTATTTGTTAGGACTACAGATTGGGTTGTGGCATGTAGTGGAGTTATAAAGCATCCAGAGTGAAGAAGGAATAGACTAACTAAATTAACTAGTTCAAATACTATTTTACAATCGTTGAAACACAATCATATAGCCATTGTAAAATAAAAATACATTTGAGATGTAAGTATAAAGCATATTTTTGTTTATAATTTACATCTCAAAGATTTTTTTATTGTACTTCCTATTCATGGGGCTTGCCAAAAGATACTTGTTTTAGGCTGTCTGTTTAGCCACACACTTTCTGGGATTTAGATGCTACAAAAGGACCATGTCTCACACTATAGGTAGGCATTGATTTTCATCTCATTTCTCCTGGGAGAACAGGAAATGATTTGAGACATTTTGGGGTCGAATATCGAGGGTTAATTGATCCTCGATATTCGACTGTCGAAGTTAAATCCTTCGACTTCGAATATCAAAGTCGAAGGAGTTAGCGCAATTTGAACGATCGAAGGAAAAATCGAACGATTCAAAGGATTTTAATTTTTAATTCCTTTGATCAAAAAAAGCTTAGAAAGCCTATGGGGACCTTCCCCATAGGCTAACATTGAGGTTCGGTAGGTTTTAAGTGGTGAAGTAGGGAGTCGAAGTTTTTTTTAAAGAGAAAGTACTTCGACTATCGAATGGTCGAATAGTCGAACGATTTTTAGTTCGAATCGTTTGATTCAAAGTCAAAGTTGTAGTCAAAAGTCGAAGTAGCCAATTTGATGGTCGAAGTAGCCAAAAAACGTTTGAAACTCAAAGTATTTTTTCTTCTATTCCTTCACTCGAGCTAAGTAAATGTTCCCCGTCCTGTCTTACCTGTTTTGCTTACCTGTTACCGGTAATGTGGGACCAATCATACTATCTATCTATTGTTGTTGCTTTATTTAGCATTGGATCTATTATATGAAAACTCATTATCCAAAAGTTCTGAATGTCATCTGCCATAAAGTAAATTTTAAGCATTTAATTAATTTTCTATTAAAAGTGTTTTAAAGGAATGACAATCTAATGTAGTGTTGCCCTACACTGGTAACAATGGCATGTTTGCTTCAGGAACTCTACTGTAGTTTATATAAACAAGCTGCTGTGTAGCCATTGGGGCAGCCTTTCAAACACTGGATACACAGCAGATAACAGTAATGTTTTGATGAATCCCATTGTATACTACAGAGCTTATCTGTTATCTGCGGTGTATCCTGTGTAGAGATGTCGCGAACTGTTCGCCGGCGAACTTGTTCGCGCGAACATCGGGTGTTCGCGCTCGCCGGAAGTTCGCGAACGTCGCGCGACGTTCGCCATTTTGGGTTCGCCATTGGCGCTTTTTTTTGCCCTCTCACCCCAGACCAGCAGGTACATGGCAGCCAATCAGGAAGCTCTCCCCTGGACCACTCCCCTTCCCTATAAAAACCGAAGCCCTGCAGCGTTTTTTCACTCTGCCTGTGTGTGCTGAAGAGATAGTGTAGGGAGAGAGCTGCTGCCTGTTAGTGATTTCAGGGACAGTTGAAAGTTTGCTGGCTAGTAATCGTTTTGATACTGCTCTGTTATTGGAGGGACAGAAGTCTGCAGGGGTTTGAGGGACATTTAAGCTTAGGTAGCTTTGCTGGCTAGTAATCTACCTTCTACTGCAGTGCTCTGTATGTAGCTGCAGTGGGCAGCTGTCCTGCTTCTGATCTCATCTGCTGACTGCTGCAATAACAGTAGTCCTTGTAAGGACTGCTTTTATTTATTTTTTTGTTGTTTTACTACTACTACTACTACTACTACTATAAGAGCCCAGTGCTATTAGTCTAGCAGTGTTGGGGAGTGGGACTGGTGTGCTAATCTGCTGCTCCTAGTAGTTCAGCAGCACCAACTTTAATTTTTTTTTTTTAATATTCATTTTTTTTTATTTTACTTTTTTTTATTTTACTACCGCTGTAGTAGTGTATAAGTTGACCTTTTAGGCATTATTTGCCCTGTAGGCATTATTTGCACACTGTTTTCTTCAACCCGCCATCGAGCTGTGTGACCTTGTTCACATTCTGTCTAAATATCCATAATATTACCGTCTCCAGAAAAAACACCGGAGTCACTTTTTTCAAGCAGCCATAATATATTTTACGTAATCCGTATCCACCGCTGTAGTAGTGTATACGTTGGCCTTGTAGGCATTATTTGCACACTGTTTTCTTCAACCCGCCATCGAGCTGTGTGACCTTGTTCCCATTCTGTCTAAATATCCATAATATTACCGTCTCCAGAAAAAACACCGGAGTCACTTTTTTCAAGCAGCATTCATATATTTTACGTAATCCGTATCCACCGCTGTAGTAGTGTATACGTTGGCCTTGTAGGCATTATTTGCACACTGTTTTCTTCAACCCGCCATCGAGCTGTGTGACCTTGTTCACATTCTGTCTAAATATCCATAATATTACCGTCTCCAGAAAAAACACCGGAGTCACTTTTTCAAGCAGCATTCATATATTTTACGTAATCCGTATCCACCGCTGTAGTAGTGTATACGTTGGCCTTGTAGGCATTATTTGCACACTGTTTTCTTCAACCCGCCATCGAGCTGTGTGACCTTGTTCACATTCTGTCTAAATATCCATAATATTACCGTCTCCAGAAAAAACACCGGAGTCACTTTTTTCAAGCAGCATTCATATATTTTACGTAATCCGTATCCACCGCTGTAGTAGTGTATACGTTGACCTTGTAGGCATTATTTGCACACTGTTTTCTTCAACCCGCCATCGAGCTGTGTGAGCTTGTTCACATTTTGTCTAAATATTGATAATATTATCGTCTCTAGAAAAACCACTTGAGTTACTTTTTTTCAAGCAGCATTCATATATTTTACGTAATCCGTATCCACCGCTGTAGTAGTGTATACGTTGGCCTTGTAGGCATTATTTGCACACTGTTTTCTTCAACCCGCCATCGAGCTGTGTGAGCTTGTTCACATTTTGTCTAAATATTGATAATATTATCGTCTCTAGAAAAACCACTTGAGTTACTTTTTTTCAAGCAGCATTCATATATTTTACGTAATCCGTATCCACCGCTGTAGTAGTGTATACGTTGACCTTGTAGGCATTATTTGCACACTGTTTTCTTCAACCCGCCATCGAGCTGTGTGAGCTTGTTCACATTTTGTCTAAATATTGATAATATTATCGTCTCTAGAAAAACCACTTGAGTTACTTTTTTTCAAGCAGCATTCATATATTTTACGTAATCCGTATCCACCGCTGTAGTAGTGTATACGTTGGCCTTGTAGGCATTATTTGCACACTGTTTTCTTCAACCCGCCATCGAGCTGTGTGAGCTTGTTCACATTTTGTCTAAATATTGATAATATTATCGTCTCTAGAAAAACCACTTGAGTTACTTTTTTTCAAGCAGCATTCATATATTTTACGTAATCCGTATCCACCGCTGTAGTAGTGTATACGTTGACCTTGTAGGCATTATTTGCACAGTGTTTTCTTCAACCCGCCATCTAGCTGTGTGTATTATCGTTTCCAGAAAAACCAACTGAGTTTTTGTTGTTGTTGTTGTTTTTTAAAAATAATGCCAGGCAAAGGCAGGCCGCCACGCAGAGGCCGTGCTAGGGGCCGTGCTGCTATGCAATCCTGTGGCCCTAGCAAATTGCCCAGTTTTAAAAAGCCAATGACCCTGAACTCCCAAAATGCTGAAGAGGTAGTTGACTGGCTTACACAGCACACCCCATCCTCTACCGTTTCTAACTTTACCACAACATCCTCCTCATCCTCCACTGCTATGGCCACCCCACGTAACACTTCCTCCACCACCGGTGCCCCTTCTTCACTGGGGTCAGAGGAGTTATTTTCCAATGAGTTTCTTGAACTGAGTAATGCGCAACCATTATTGCCAGAAGAAGATGAAGGAGATGAGGACCTTACACCAGATTTAATTCTGGCAGAGAACACGATAGAGATGGACATAATGAGTGATGAGGAGGAGGTCCCCGCTGCTGCTTCCTTCTGTGATGTGTCAGAAGAAATTGATGCATCTGAGGAGAATGATGATGAGGAGATTGATGTTTTGTGGGTGCCTAGTAGAAGAGAGCAAGAGGAGGGTAGTTCAGATGGAGAGACGGAGAGTCAGAGAGGCAGTAGGAGAATAAGACTTAGAAGAAGCAGGGAGGACAGCCCGCAGGGATCAGTAGGGCAACAACATGTATCGGCACCTGTGTTCAGCCGGCCAACGCACCCGCCATTGCCGCCAATACCGCCAACTCCGCCAACTTCTACTGTTACCGCCAGATCGCACACTTCCAAAAAGTCAGCAGTGTGGGATTTTTTTAATGTGTGTGCCTCTGACAAAAGCATTGTAATTTGCAATGAGTGCAGTCAGAAACTGAGCCTTGGTAAGCCCAACAGCCACATAGGTACAACTTCTATGCGAAGGCACATGAGCGGCAAGCACAAAGCACTTTGGGAGCAACACCTCAAAGGCAACAGGCAAACTAAAAGCCACACTCCTTCTGGTCCAGCATCTTACTGCTCTACCTCTGCTCTCCTTGACCCGTCTGAACCACCCTCCACTCCGCCTTCCACCTTGACCACCTGTTCCCATTCCCAGTCATCTGCCACCAGCCAAGTTTCTGTGAAGGCCATGTTTGAGCGTAAGAAGCCAATGTCTGACTGTCACCCCCTTGCCCGGCGTCTGACAGCTGGCTTGTCTGCACTCTTAGCCCGCCAGCTTTTACCATACCAGCTGGTGGACTCTGAGGCCTTCCGCAAATTTGTAGCAATTGGGACACCGCAGTGGAAGGTACCCAGCCGCAATTTTTTTTCTAAAAAGGGAATACCACACCTGTACCAACATGTGCAGAGCCAAGTTACCGCATCTCTGTCACTTAGTGTTGGGCCAAAGGTCCATATGACTACTGACGCATGGTCCTCCAAGCATGGTCAGGGCAGGTATGTCACCTACACTGCCCACTGGGTGAACTTGGTAATGGCTGGGAAGCAGGGAATGGGTAGCTCAACAACAACAGTGGAGTTGGTGTCACCGCCACGGATTGCACGCGGTTCTGCCACCACCTCTACTCCTCCATCGCTCTCTACCTCGTCTTCTTCTTCTTCTTACTCTGCTGCTGGGTCCTCCTTCTCCTCCTCCACACCTGTGCACCCCCAGCTCCCCCTAGGCTATTCGACGTGCCAGGTACGCCGTTGTCACGCTGTCTTGGGGATGACGTGCCTGGAAAGCAAAAACCATACCGGATCTGTACTCCTGTCATCTCTGCAGTCACAGGCCGATCGGTGGCTGACCCCACACCAACTGCAGATCGGAAAAGTGGTGTGTGACAATGGAAGCAATCTGTTGGCAGCGTTGAGACTAGGCAATTTAACACATGTGCCCTGCATGGCACATGTGTTAAATTTAATAGTCCAACGTTTTGTCTCCAAGTACCCAGGATTCCAGGACGTTCTCACCCAGTCCAGAAAGGTGTCGGCCCATTTCAGGCGTTCCTACACAGCCATGGCACGCCTTGCTGACATTCAGCAGCGCTACAACATGCCAGTCAGGCATTTGATTTCTGACAGCCAGACTCGCTGGAATTCAACGCTCCTTATGTTGGAACGTCTGCTGCAACAACAAAGGGCCGTCAACGAGTACCTTTTTGAACTGGGTGGTAGGACTGGATCTGCACAGCTGGGGATTTTTTTCCCCCGTTACTGGGTGCTTATGCGCGATGCCTGCAGGCTCATGCGACCTTTTGAAGAGGTGACAAATATGGTCAGTCGCACCGAAGGCACCATCAGCGACCTAATACCCTTCGCTTTATTCCTGGAGCGTGCCGTGCGACGAGTGACAGATGAGGCTGTAGACCAGCGTGACGAGGAGCTGGAAGCGCACGATTTCTGGTCGGAATCACCAGAACGAACCCAGGCACCTGCTGCAACGCAGGGAGAGGTGCCAGAAGTGGAGTCAGAGGAGGAAGGTGGCTTTGTGGAGGAGGAGGAGGAGGACCAACAGGAGCAGGCTTCCCAGGGGGCTAGTGGTGACCTTTTGGGGACCCCTGGTCTTGTACGTGGCTGGGGGGAGGAGACCGTGGATGATGCAGTCCTTGATAATGAGGAAGCGGAGATGGATAGCTCTGCATCCAACCTTGTGAGAATGGGGTCTTTCATGCTGTCATGCCTGTTGAAGGACCCCCGTATCAAGAGGCTTAAGGAGAAGGACCTGTACTGGGTCGCAACGCTACTAGACCCTCGGTACAAGCATAAAGTGTCAGAAATGTTACCAACATACCACAAGTCCGAAAAGATGCGGCATTTACAAACCAGCCTGCAAAACATGTTGTACAATGCTTTTAAGGGTGATGTCACTTCAGGAACTCATCAACATTCCAGGGGCAGAGGTGCCAGTAATCCTGCCACGAGCACACCTGCAAGGACAAAGCCCTTTGGCCAGTCTGTAACGTCAGACATGCAAATGTTTTTCTGTCCAAGGCAGCGCCACAACCCTTCTGGATCCACCCTCAAAGAACGCCTCGACCGGCAGGTAGCGGACTACCTGGCATTAACTGCAGATATCGACACTCTGAGGAGCGATGAACCCCTGGACTACTGGGTGCGCAGGCTTGATCTGTGGCCAGAGCTGTCACAATTTGCCATGAACCTCTTGTCTTGCCCAGCCTCAAGTGTGCTCTCAGAAAGGACCTTCAGTGCAGCAGGAGGGATTGTAACTGAGAAGAGAACTCGCCTAGGTCACAAAAGTGTCGATTACCTGACCTTTATTAAAATGAATGAGGGGTGGATCTCGGAGGGTTACTGCACGCCGGAAGACTTGTTCTGACTTCTATGCAGCTGTCCTTCTCTTCAAGCCTCATGACTCCACACACAGCTGTCCTTTAGCGTCCTCCTCCTCCCTCCGCCACCGTTACAAACTAGGGTGCAAACCCTACTGGTTTAATTTTTTCTGGCCTCTGTGCTTCAGTGGCTGCAACCAAAAAAACTGGGCAAACAATGTCTACAAGGTCAACGTATGGCAAAAAATGACTATTTTCAGCATTTATATGGCATATTTTTTCTGGCAACTGTGCTTCAGTGGCTGCAACCAAAAAAATGCATATTTTCTGCATTTATATGGCATAATTTTTCTGGCCTCTGTGCTTCAGTGGCTGCGTCCAAAAAAATGCATATTTTCTGCATTTATATGGCATAATTTTTCTGGCCTCTGTGCTTCAGTGGCTGCAACCAAAAAAATGCATATTTTCTGCATTTATATGGCATAATTTTTCTGGCCTCTGTGCTTCAGTGGCTGCAACCAAAAAAAATTATATTTTCAGCATTTATATGGCATAATTTTTCTGTCAACTGTGCTTCAGTGGCTGCAACCAAAAAAATTTATATTTTCAGCATTTATATGGCATAATTTTTCTGGCCTCTGTGCTTCAGTGGCTGCAACCAAAAAAATTTATATTTTCAGCATTTATATGGCATAATTTTTCTGGCAACTGTGCTTCAGTGGCTGCGACCAAAAAATGACTATTTTCAGCATTTATATGGCATATTTTTTCTGGCCTCTGTGCTTCAGTGGCTGCGGCCAAAAAAACTGGGCAAACAATGCCTACAAGGTCAACGACGTTGACCTTGTAGGCATTGTTTGCCCAGTTTTTTTGGCCGCAGCCACTGAAGCACAGAGGCCAGAAAAAATATGCCATATAAATGCTGAAAATAGTCATTTTTTGCCATACGTTGACTCAACGTATATGGCAAAAAATGACTATTTTCAGCATTTATATGGCATATTTTTTCTGGCAACTGTGCTTCAGTGGCTGCGACCAAAAAAATGCATATTTTCTGCATTTATATGGCATAATTTTTCTGGCCTCTGTGCTTCAGTGGCTGCAACCAAAAAAATTTATATTTTCAGCATTTATATGGCATAATTTTTCTGTCAACTGTGCTTCAGTGGCTGCGACCAAAAAAATGCATATTTTCTGCATTTATATGGCATAATTTTTCTGGCCTCTGTGCTTCAGTGGCTGCAACCAAAAAAATTTATATTTTCACCATTTATATGGCATAATTTTTCTGGCAACTGTGCTTCAGTGGCTGCGTCCAAAAAAACTGGGCAAACAATGTCTACAAGGTCAACGTATGGCGAAAAATGACTATTTTCAGCATTTATATGGCATATTTTTTCTGGCAACTGTGCTTCAGTGGCTGCGTCCAAAAAAACTGGGCAAACAATGCCTACAAGGTCAACGTATGGCAGTTGTTTAAAGAGAACAGTAGATTACTAGCCAGCAAAGCTACCTAAGCTAAAATGTCCCTCAAATCCCTGCAGACTTCTGTCCCTCCAATACAGAGCAGTATCAAGCAGATTACTAGCCAGCAAGCTTACTATCATCTGTCCCTGAAATCACTAACAGCTCTCCCCCTACACTATCTCTTCCAAGCACACACAGGCAGATTTTTCAGATACATTTTTGCCCTTGATCCCCCTCTGGCATGCCACTGTCCAGGTCGTTGCACCCTTTAAACAACTTTAAAATCATTTTTCTGGCCAGAAATGTCTTTTCTAGATGTTAAAGTTCGCCTTCCCATTGAAGTCTATGGGGTTCGCGAACCGTTCGCGAACCGCTCGCATTTTTGCGCAAGTTCGCGAATATGTTCGCGAACTTTTTTTCCGACGTTCGCTACATCCCTAATCCTGTGTCCTTTTTCCTTTTTCAGCTTTGAATGGCTGCCCCATGCCTAAAAAGCAGCTTCTTTGTATAAACCATAAATATGTTTCTGAAGAAAAGCACACTAGTTTTACCAGCACAGGACAACAGTATATTATATTTTCATTACTTTAAGACACTTCAATTTTGTTTTGTTACTGTTCCTTTAAAGCCATCCTATTGTATATGTTTAATGTTAAATTGACTAGACTTAAGCTATGTAATAAATGTATCTTTTTATGGTTTGTAAGGAAACAGGGGCCATGTCATACATAGACAATCAAATAATAATTCAATAAGCAATATCATCAATTGTCATGCTCCCATCGCTGCTTACATAGTTACATAGTTAGTTACATAGATAACGCTCAAGTTATCTGGGTCATATGCTCTGTAATTATAATGAAAACAAAATATATCAAACAAAATATAAGCTTTATCCCATGAAAACAATAAACTTTTTAAATACCTGTATAATCAATTAGAATTGCTTTACTGTTACTGGTACTGTGAAAGGATAGCTTTGGAGGGATTTTAAGGAAGAAAAGTATTAGCCTCAGAAATTACATTTGTACTTGGATTATAGCTACAGCAAATAGAATCCTTTTCAATTTATAAGTGGGAAAATTAAAGTCAATGTCCAAACCCCACCCAGGGGATTTGTTGATCGCTAAAAAGAGCAGTGTTTAAACAATGACCCTACAGTTAACTTATGCCAAAATGAACATTTGCTGGGTAAGACCTAATGAGGTGATACTAATTAGCCTTATTTATAATAGCATTTTTTTATAGGCAATGTGTCTGACTGATCTAAATTCATATCCTTAACTTTACAGCACTGAATAGTGATGGGCGAATTTATTCGGCAGGCACGAAATCGAGGCGAATTTGCGTGATTCGGTGCCAGCGAATAAATTCGCAAAACACCCGCTAAAATTCGCCCTAAAAAATTCACTGGCGTCAAAAAAAAAATTTCGCCGGCGACTGAAAAAATGGACGCTGGCGTCAAAAATGAGATGCCGGCACCGTTTCGCGAATTTTGCAGCGAAACGACGCAAATTCGCCCATCACTAGCACTGAATAATTAAAGGTGACAGTTTTTATCGGGTGCCCCATTCATGTTTTGGCATGATGCAAAGCTTACCTTAATAACAGTGTTAACAAAATGGCTGCTGCCTATTTGCTGTGATTGTGAATTCCAAGACAAAAAAACCCCAAGATTTAAATAATTTTTAAAATGCATGTGAAGTTTATTTTGCTTGACTAACTTCATAAAATAGGATTTGGAATTATTTCCTTAATGGAAACTGTCATGGGGAAAAAAATATTTTTCAAAACACATCAGTTAATAATGCTGCTCCGGCAGACTTCTGCACTGAATTCCATTTCTCAAAAGAGCAAACAGATTTTTTTTATATTTCATTTTGAAATCTGACATGGGGCTAGACATATTGTCAGTTTCCCAGCTGCCCCCAGTCATGTGACTTGTGCTCTGATAAACTTTAGTCACTCTTTACTGCTGTACTGCAAGTTGGAGTGATAACACCCCTCCCTTCCCCCAGCAGCCAAACAACAGAACAATGGGAAGGTAACCAGATAGCAGCTCCCTAACACAAGATAACAGCTGCCTGGTAGATCTAAGAACAGAACTCAATAGTAAAATCCAGGCCCCACTACGACACATTCAGTTACATTGAGTTGGAGAAATAGCCTGCCAGAAGCAGTTCCATCCTAAAGTGCTGGCTCTTTCTGAAAGCACATGACCAGGCAAAATGACCTGAGATGGTGCCTACACACCAATATTATTTACAACTAAAAAAATACAGGAATTAAATTGTATATTGTAGAGTAAATTAATTGCAGAGTAAACAATGTCTTTTCTAATTAAAATAGACATTATAAAAATCATGAAATAATCCCTTTAAGGTGACAGTTCCCCTTTAAGCACTGAATTGTAGAATGTAAATGATTAGTCTTTCTCTGTCTTTCTGTGTGTTTACAGCTTACTTTAATTGCTTTAAAACACCATTTGTCAACTTCATGTTCTATTGACAATATTATCGATTTATCCAGTTTTGGTTTTGTCTTGCCTTTTTTACGTAAAACTCACATAGGCAGCTCAAATGGGAAATGGGTGAATTGATTTTTCTTAACTTGAGCCCAAATGCTAAAGATTTTTGGATAAGCTTTCTCATTACTTAAGGCAAAATCAATAGGGGAGAGCATCTTTTAATGAGAGTCATTTTAGCATGGAACTCCAGAAATGGGGTCCTGTTCACCCCCCTGCTTATCAAATTGATCTTTTTTAAGATTCTTAACTGAGGTCCAATTGGCTATTAGCGGTTTTTCTTTCTATGTAAACTTGTGACTTCAGAGAGGAGAATGTGAGCCAGCAGACATTTTTCTATGGCACCTTGTTCATTACTGAAACCCACTATTTTCGCCAGATGCTAATATTCTACCCTTTTTTAAATTACCATTTGTGCTGCTGGTTAAATGATATGTGTTTACATGTTGCCGCATTTTCTTAGCCATATGTCTAAGCTAGAGAGCTAAGTGTTCACCCTGGAACATCCTTTATTCCGTAAGCACTAATTGTTCAGATGGGAAGCTAAAATAATTAGCATTGATATCTGCACTTTTACAGGAAGTACATAGTAATTAATAGGTTTTGGAGCACACTATTTGCCTAATCCTTTAATATAAAAGGCTTACTTTCAGTTGCAAGCTCAAGAGCAAACCATTTACCAGCTACGGGCTGAGAAGTATAACTTGAAATCCGAGCTTAACACGGAGACAGCTGAAGTTGAACATCTGCAGAATAAGCTTGACATGTTTGAGAAGTTATATGGGCAAGCCAAGCGTCAGGTACTGTACTAAGATATCATTAACTGGCCTTTGCTACATAAATTAAGCTGATTATGTCTTCACGTAATTAACTGAGAATGACCTATTGATGTATAGGTAAGAAAGATAGAGACTAGATGATGCACTGCACTAAATTTATTGGCTTTCTTGTAGTTCTGCTATTGACTGAAACATTCAGTGAAAAAGACAATTTTACCTTGAGACTTCACATTATAGCCTTCATTTGAAATATTATGTACAAGTGCAGGCATTTGCTCCTGAATTTTCTATTTCCCCCTTGGTCCAGACTGATCATGCTACTTTAGTTAAATAGATCACAACAGACATTCTGACTTGCAGCTTATTTCTAAATAAGAACTTGTTAAGCCTTATGCAGTGCATATACATGGCTCTGATTTGCTCAGTTTTCATATTGCATTTTCCATGACCCATGTGCTTCAAGCAGCGTTTCGCAGGAGCTCCGCTGGTTTGTAATGTAAAAGAGATGGTCTGACAGGTATATCTCTATTCGTCTATGTGAATTGTATGCAAATTAGCCGTGATCTTGTAGGCAGATCACATAGCTAGCAGCAACCGCAATAGTAGCATAACATAACTGCTTTATTGTGCACAGGAATGCCCTTGTAGAAAGTTGTTATTCCAAAAGAAAACTTAAAGGGCTTCTACACATTTATAACTTTAAAGGGATCCTGTCATCGGAAAACATGTTTTTTTTCAAAACGCATCAGTTAATAGTGCTACTCCAGCAGAATTCTGCACTGAAATCAATTTCTCAAAAGAGCAAACAGATTTTTTTATATTCCATTTTGAAATCTGACATGTGGCTAGACATTTTGTCAATTTCCCAGCTGCCCCTGGTCATGGGACTTGTGCCTGCACTTTGGGAGAGAAATGCTTTCTGGCAGGCTGCTGTTTTTCCTTCTCAATGTAACTGAATGTGTCTCAGTGAGACAAGGGTTTTTACTATTGAGTGTTGTTCTACCAGGCAGCTGTTATCTTGTGTTAGGGAGCTGCTATCTGGTTACCTTCCCATTGTTCTTTTGTTTGGCTGCTGGGGGGGGGAAAGTACAGCAGTAAAGAGTGATTGAAGTTTATCAGAGCACAAGTCACATGACTTGGGGCAGCTGGGAAATTGACAATATGTCTAGCCCTATGTCAGATTTCAAAATTGAATATAAAAAAATCTGTTTGCTCTTTTGAGAAATGGATTTCAGTGCAGAATTCTGCTGGAGCAGCACTATTAACTGATTCATTTTGAAAAACATTTTTTTTCCCATGACAGTGTCCCTTTAAGAATTGTGCTTTGTACAAGAGCATATTATAATGCCTTAGTTACATAAGGCCTTTCTAGACCAGTCAATAGAAAGCATTGGAAGCACTGCAATGTCTGCTCAGTTTGTGACCCCATTCACCAACAGACATTTGCTATATTTTTGAAACACTCTATCCTTAGTGTAAACAAAGAAAATATGCAGGTATTTCATTCATTTTCTCTCTGACAGAATGTGGCCACCAGTGCCATGTAGGAGGGATGTATTCTTCCCATTGGGGTCTTGACAATGCCCTCTTCCCTAATTGATAAAAAATGGTGGTATCACATTGTGCTTGGCTCTTGGTACTGTGCCTGAGAGGCAGGTAGGATTGCTTAAGGTCCAGGAGCTGAAATAGGCCTCAAATTCTGGGTAAAGCACTTCTCATTTTCACATTTTACATCTGTTTCTCATGTTTTCTTGTCTCCAGGTCAACCATCAATTTTTATTTGATCATTTTATGACCATGGACAGTTTTTTCCACAATCCTGGCAAAACAAAATTTTCTCTTTCAAAATTGGACAAAACCATTTGCAAGGTTTAAAAATTTTAAATGCATAATTTTGGAGCTTGTAAAACATTTTCACAGAAGTGGAGAGAAGATGTTTTTGGTTTTCAAACCAGTGGTTCATATTCCATACCAAAAAGCTGGTCAAAATAAGCATATAAATCTTTGTCTTATTAATTAAGACACTAGTGAAGGTAATAACTGTCAGGAGCGTCCGTTGGTTGTCTTTGACAGCGTCCAGATCAAGATGGCGGCACCCATGATCCATGTGGGCCGACGCTTGTGTCCTGACACCGACGCAATGACGTCACGCACCCGGTGCGAACTTTGAAATAAAAGGACTTCCAGGTTCGATGGCGGAATATAGGAAATGCTACATCTTGTTCCTGGATTCCTAAATTCCTGAATTCCTGCTTCCTGGCTTCCTGACCTTGGCTTGACCCTGATTCTGATTCCTGCTGCCTGCCTTGCTGAACATTTGCCTGAACTTGACTACACTTACACCTGACACCTTTCTGGATACCGCAAACTTGGACTTTGACCCTAAGCTTCCTCCTTGGTCCTGACCACTCCCGCTGGTAGCCGATAGGCCCCCTGACAATAACATACATTTTCCATTGCTATTATATACATCTTTTGAATGTAGCTTTACATGTATAATCACTATACTTTTTACATGCTTACAAATTTTGAATGCCTAAAGAAAAGTATGATCTTTTTCAATTTTATAAGTTTTTTATGGAGAGAAAAAGAAAAACAAGCATATATGGGGTACAGAAGGAAAAAGTGAATTTTGGAATTATTTCTGCTGTAAATTCAGATATATATATTTTGGAATTCTACAACCATGGCATGTAGACCATTACTTATAACAGTGTTTTTGACATTGCAGTGAGATAGAACTATACAGTAAATAATGAATTGTGGGATGCAGCCAGGCTTGCAGAAAATAACTATTTGAGGGATGGTGCGTGAACAGAAAGCTGTAATTTTGACAGGTGGCAAGGTGTCGTGTCACCAAGTCCTTCTAAAGTCTCATATCTCATACCAATTGATTAATGACTCTAATTAAGGAATGAAATCAAGCATGTGAGGACAGGGGATCGCTCTAGGTCCTTGTTTGGTAGTTTTCTCTTCCTGGCACACAACTCATCCATCTAAATATCAGTGTTTTTTCATTCATTACAGGATGATACCAAAAGCAACTAGGAGGGGCATAAACTGATCTGATTGATTTTAATGTTGCAAAGCAAAAATGTAACGTAAGGAAATGACGCAAAATTGTTTTAGCTTGCACAGCCATGAAAATATTTTTATAATTGTGTAAGTGGTTCTCTTTTATTAACACATATTTAAAATGTGATTCAATTCAAAAGCCTCTGATTCCACTGATAATGTTTTCTTGATCAGTTCTGGACTTATATTCTCTAAACTGTTCATATTTTGGGGTAGAATAGAGATCTCCTTGATACTCTGGATCCCAAACAAGAAAGCCATGGCACTGGTATTGGGAAATCAGTGAGTGCACATGCACTTTTTGTATAATGAAAGAAAAAGTAATTCTAAGGATCCATTAATCACAATTACTATTGCTTATTGCTATTCAAGACAGATTCTGGATCTGGAAAAAGTCTATATTCAAATGAATGAGAAAAAAGCATAATGTGTAAAATCTCTTGAATATTTAATTTAAATAAAATTCACGTCAATCGGAAAATTTAAAGTTGTGCATGTGAATATAGCTCTACATATTTAAGCTCTCAACAACCCTATTGTGGCAATAAAGGTGATTTTTTAAATATATTATTGTCTTGTGAAATAGTTACAAATATATTCAGTAGTTTGAAAGTATTCAAACTAGTATTCAAAGTAGGAAGTATTCCACGTTATTTTGACAGTATTGGAAACAGCTGTTTCACTCCTACTCTCAATTTCATGTCATGTAAATACTGAATGGATGTTTATACAAAAGTTATCAATTTAAAAAGAAAATAAGATATTTAAAAAAGATAAACTAGGGATGAGCCAGGAAAAATCTCTAGCAAAAGAAATGCCCATTGACTCCAATGCACTTAGCACACAAAAGAACTCCCATTTACTCCAATGCATTTGGTGAAATTTCACCATTTTGCTAATTTTTCTGTGGTTTTGTGAAGTCAAATGGGACAGTTTCACTCATCATCAAATAATAGTACAGGTTCTGGTTTTTCTATTGTATATGTATATTCATGTGTGAATTTAGGGGCACATTTACTTAGCTCGAGTGAAGGAATAGAAGAAAAAATACTTTGAATTTCGAATGTTTTTTTTGGCTACTTCGACCATCGAATTGGCTACTTCGACTTCGAATCGAACGTTTCGAACTAAAAATCGTTCGACTATTCGACCATTTGATAGTCGAAGTACTGTCTCTTTAAAAAAAACTTCGACCAACTACTTCGCCAAGTAAAACCTATCGAACCTCAATGTTAGCCTATGGGGAAGGTCCCCATAGGCTTTCTAACTAAATTTTGGTCGAAGGAAAATTGTTGATCGATGGATTAAAATCCTTTGAATTGTTCGAGTCGAAGGATTTAATCGTTCGATCAAATGATTTTTCCTTCGATCATTCGAACTACCGAATTGCGGTAAATCCTTCGATATTCGAAGTCGAAGGATTTAACTTCTACAGTCGATTATTGAGGGTTAACCCTCGGTATTCGACCCTAAGTAAATGTGCCCCTTAGAGTCTTCATAGGTTATAAGGACAGTAATACATTAACTGCCCACTGGTTATAGGTAAACACCATGGTATAACATTGTTCTAAATTAAACATTTTCACCATTAAATTGTTCCTTAGCCCAAGGTGCAAACCAAAAGGGATCCTATTTAGTGAGAAAATATTGCGTTTTTTCCCTGACCAATGCTTCTTTTAGGAATAACTGGAATGGCCCAGTGAAAAAAGTATTGCTACTCCACCACCATTTGTCCTCCTCAGACTTAGATTTGTTAAATATTATACAAGAGACGTATCCACTATGCCATGCATTAAATTCAGATCAGTTATTTTTAGCACTTCTTTGAATTCTCTTTGCCTCATAAATATTTTTCTATAGGTGAGCTTGGGCCAATCAACATGTTCCTGTGTCTCTAAAAAGGTTTCATAATGAATAAACAAAAGCATCAAGTAGGGAGAGTCAGTCTAAATTCCCTTTATACCAAACTGATTTGTATATACGTATATGTAACCAGTATGTAAGCATACACTTGGTACAACATTCATTAATTAAAGATAAATCATATTATTCTTCAATGAATACTACGTATTTCCTTGTGAAGCATGAAGCCAGTCTTTATTGTGGATATGTTTGCATCTAGAAAAAAATATGCTTTTCAGGTATGGAACTATTGTAACTATAACATGGATAAATTTGTCATTATGTGGCAATTTAATTTATGGTTAAGAAAAATAAAATGACCTACATGCATACTGTTTCCAATGTGTGCAACATTTTGCTCCATGTTTGAAAATTACTTTAGACAAGGCTAGAAAATTAAAATGTATCCTTGAGTCTAATAGAAAAAGCAGGCCCTAAAGATTTGTTTCCTGTGTCTTACAAGAGCAATAGGGCTTTTCATTTTTGAAATGCTAGCATTTTCATTAAACAATGGTCCATACAGTTTAAGAAAATGACCACATTATCTTAGCTGCAAGAAAAAACATCTTTAAAAACAAAACAAGGATAGCTTTGAGGATCACACCTAACAAGTGTTGTATGTTCCACCCCCCCCTCTCTCTCTCTCTCTCTCTCTCTCTCTCTCCCTCTCTCTCTCTCTCTCTCTCTCTCTCAATCTCTCAGCAGAGCTCTCTGATCCAATTAAAAGGATTTATTAATTTATTTATTTAGTTAATTAGAGTGTGTTGGTCCTACTTTTATAACATATATTAGAATCAACCTTCTACTAGTGATGAGCGAATTTATTTGCCAGGCGCGAATTCATGGCGAAATCCTGCGATTCGCCGCTGGCGAATAAATTCGCGAAACTGCCGTGAAAATTTGCTGTCAAAAACAAGATGCCAGCGCCGTTTCATATATTTTTCGCCATTTCGCGAATTTCGCTGGAAATTCACCAATTTTCCGGCGAAACGGGACAAATTCGCCCATCACTACCTTCAACCCTCATCAGCATTACTTTGATTGCAGACACTTTTGGATATAACATATAAACTGTATTTTTTTATTTTAGACATTCATAGAGGCAGCCTTTTGATTTTTGTTGGAGCAGACTCCATTTATGGTAGCATGTTTCTTACACATTTGTAATGTCAACTAAAAGTAACAATTATTTAATTTGAATTACACAATTTATATACATGTATTCAATTGGTTTAAATCTCAAACAGATTGGATTGTTGGAAAGAAATTCATTTAGTATTTTATACCATTTAGAGGGGGAAAAAAGCACAGTTTTCCTTTTTGAATTATTCGCTTAACTTTGCTACAGAATAATGCATTCCATAAATTAATTTTCAAGATTACCTCATTCTTCTCTTCTAGATTTTAAGAGCCCTTCATTTCAGATTAGAAATAGTGATAAAATCATTGCTTACTGAGGCAAATAGTCTATGAATATAGCTATGCACATTAGAAAGATGTTCCCACAGCATACTTTTAATAATGATCATTTAGAAGATAATTTTAACTTCCACATGAGGGAAAAATGGATTTTAGATGAGTTCTTGTATGACCATATGTGGTATTAGTCAGTGTGAGGTATTGCTAGCAAGCTCATTGCTTTCAAAAATCAAAGTTAAATGGTTCATCTATCATCTGAATTTGTGTCTCGGCGACTTGTCTGAACATCAGTATGATTTATGATTTGAATTGGAGGAGTCAACCATGCATGTTTCTTAGTTTATCGTTTTATGCTGTCTTCAATTAAATGTCTATAAACATAGTGATGGCTTTATGACATTGTCCATCAATAAGACCCATCAAATCTCACATGTGAATATGCAAAACAGAAACATAATGACCTTTTGACTTTTATGTTCCCTGGTTTAGATGCAATATAAAATATATTTTGTCTGTGTGCTCTCTGCATCTGCTTACAATGCACCTGGTAAAATTCATATTTAGAATAATTAAACCATTAAATACATTAAACAGGTCACTGGCATTCATGTTTAATCCCTCACCCGAGCAATTAGGTACTGTCCAAACTTGTGTTATAGTGTGAACAAAACAGATGCAACTACTCCATATGATGCTTTTCCCATTATGCTAATTTTGCCACTATATGTAATTGAGTAGCTTGTGCTTGTGTGGTTAGGGCTGTCATGTTATGTTGATGCAAGAACTCACACCTTGTCTTGCTTTCTGTTGAGCTACTGGAAATATTGATTTTCACATTTTTTTTTTGCCTACACTGCATATACCTATTATTAATACATTTTTATTGCAAAATACTAATGCCCCACAAATACAGACAGATTTCTGACTGACTCAAAGGATAAGCCTACCGGAGGATTAGGGGGTACATTTACTATGGGTCGAATATCGAGGGTTAATTAACCCTCGATATTCGACCATCAAAGTTAAATCCTTTGACTTCGAATATCGAAGTTGAAGGATTTACCACATTTCGTTCGATCGAAGGAAAAATCGTTCAATCGATCAAAATCGAACGATTAAATCCTTAGAATCGAACTTTAATCCATCGATCAAACGATTTTCCTTCAATCAAAAAATGCTTATAAAGCTTATGAGGACCTTCCCCATAGGCTAACATTGGTGCTCGGTAGGTTTTAGGTGGCAAAGTAGGTAGTCAAAGTATTTTTTAAAGAGAGAGTACTTCGACTATCGAATGGTCGAATAGTTGAACGATTTTTAGTTCGAATCGTTCGATTCAAAGTCGTAGTCGAAGGTCAGAGTAGCCAATTCGATGGTCGAAGTAGCCCAAAAAAACTTTCGAAGTATTTTTCATTCTAATCCTCAGAAACGTAACTAGAGGGGGGCGGGCCCTGGCGCAGGATGCGCAGCCGGACCCCCCCGCCCGTCTCCGTACGCCCAGAACTGGCCGGGAATAAGCGGCGTGCGAACTGCCGGGGGGGCCCTGAGGGGGGTGCGGGCCCTGGCTCACTCGCACCCCCTGCTCCCCCGGTAGTTTCGCCACTGCTAATCCTTCACTCGAGCTAAGTAAATGTGCCCCTAGGTGTCAGTTGACTACACAAGACCGCATACATTACACCCTTCTAGTCGGCTTTTGCTGCAGTTCTAATGATAATTTTCTCACCATATGAAATATGACATATTTTCTTGGCATAAATTAATGTTATGGTGTATAATAAATCAAAACCTTAGTAGTGGGTAATCCTAAATAGAAAATTGCCATTTTAAGAAATAAGGTCCTTTAAAGGAACACTATACCCCCAAAAATGAATACTTAAGCAACAGATATTTATATCATATAGCTGTTGCTTAACGGAGAATAAAATCCCCTAATAATAAAAACCCCTAATGTAGATTTTCCTTCCTCCATGCCCCCTCCCTGAACAGGTGATAAAACCTATAAGTGCCCCTAATCCCTTAATTACCTCTCGTTGCAGAGTCATCACAGCGGAGCTCACGGGTGACATGTTCCGGCTCTTCAGTATTCTTCGGGTCTTTTACCTTCCCTTTGACAATTTCTTTCACTATCGACAGTTGACACAAACTGGACGACTGCTCTAACTGTGCATGCGCCAATAAGGCACTCACTTCCCGAAGAAGAGTGAAGAGCCAAAGATGGCGCCTGCTGCACTGATTCTGCAACGAGAGGTAAATAAAGGATTAGGTGCACTTACAGGTGTAATCACCTGTGCATAGGGGGAGCAGGGAGGGGGGACTATGTAGGGTAGGGGGTCGGGGCTTTTATAAGTGGGGGGGTTGGATTTTCCTTTAAGTATTCATTTTAGCACATACTATTAGAAAAGTATATTTTTATGAAAGTGGTTTATTATAAAGCAGAGTTTTGCAAATGAGCTGTTTTATGTGATATGTATATATTTTTAAAGACCTACATTGTTTGGGGGTATAATTTTTCTTTAACAAATCCTATATGGAAACAAAGTAGGGAAGCTCTGGTTGTTATGTCTTTTACAAACCACTAGATTATTTTTGTATTAATGAAGAACAGGTAGGTTGTAAATGATCAGCATTTAGGAGCTAAATGGTTGAAGAAAATAAAATACAGTTTATTTATCTATAATGCATTGGCTGTTGGTTGAATGAATCAGTAAGTGCTGCTGAAAGTGTATGGTTTCTATACCCTTAAAACTAGCTGAGTGGTAAACTAACATAGTCTTTTCCCCCAGTTGTCATATTGACTTTATTAGAGATATATAACCATGGAGTTGGAATATGAAGACAACAGGCCTGTGGTGGGTCCCATGTCTTCTACAATGACCCCCCCCCACTACATTTACATATTTGAGGAGCAATGGTCTTAAAAAATATTCACTTGAGGACCCACACATAATTAACAATCAAGGTAGCCAACCAAATTGCTTTACATTCTTACATAAATCAATAAGCAAAACCAATATATAGTACTGGATAGATAACATGCTGTACCAGTAATTAAAGTATGCAAACTATTACAATATTGTGGGTATTTTATATCCCTGGTTAATGCATTTGTCAGGCACATGTTAGGAAGAATGTCATTTGTTAACCCTTATCTCCTGTAAGATAATCAATTTTGATGTGATAGGGTGTCCTTTAATAATTGATGCTTATGAAATAATGCATTTTTTTAAAAAAATGATGTAACAAAGATTGAGAGAGTTAACAAATGTTGTTATTTAATGCGAAATAAAAAGATAATCTTGAAACCCAGTTCATATTTGTAAAAGTATATTGAGATAAATATCAAAATGTGTTTTGTGACTGTTTTTATAAACAATAGCTTTTTTCTATCCCACCCAACCAAAACCTGGGTGCACAGTATTACCATAATAACAGTTTTTCCTTTCCATAATTTTTCTTCAGTCATAGCAAATAAATGATGATAAACAGATAATAAAAAAATTAAACAACAAAACAAAAATATTGGCCATAGAATAGCTTGTAAAGATGTGACCAAACCAATGAAACAACCATCACTGGTAATCTATGGATTTTATCTTCTGCAGTTCCACATCAGATGATATTTAATTTGCAGCAAGGTCGTCTGTGAGTGAAGACAAACATATGTTGCAGATATAGTCAAAATGGATTTACATAAATTCATTAACTGTCAGGTTTGGTAATTGCTCCTGTAGTTCAATCTCTACATGCATGAGAAAATGAACTGGTAAATTGTTTCACCTTCAAGAGTTCCTCCGTGATGGAGAATGATATCTTAATGTTCCGCATACTAGAATGCATGTGTTGTTTGTCTTATGAGGGTCTATTCTGTTATGACTATTAACATTTTTCTCATAATTGCTTTAAAAGTGCAGGGCTATTAATATGTTTAGCCTTCAGTACATTTGCTAACTAATACAGTTAAATATATTTTTTAAAAACGTATCTTTTAAAAAAAGTAATTTTTAAAAGCAATATTTTTGCGCGCTAATAAGTACTTTAACACCCTGAATTATTCTGATTTAATACAGGAGATAAGTGACACTACAGACAATTGAAAGCACAGCTGTCATGCTTTACATTACCGTTTCTGCAATCCAATTTTTGGAGAAAATCCATGGCTGTAGTACAAAATAATGAGGTCACACCGAGTTGTGCGACTATATGACCCCTCTTTATCAGTTAAAACTCTCCTCTTTCTTTACCTGATAGATTGACATATTGTATACAATTGTAACTCCTTTTCTTGCATAGTCATGTTTTTGATTAATACATATATGGATAAAAGTGAATTTCAATGGTAATACTGTATATTATTATGATTATTGTTGTTGTTTTTAAATAATTGTTGCCTATTCAGTGATGATCATCATTGAGAGCAAACATGAATCAACATCATTTAATTAATACAGTCAGTGTAATTCAGGGAAATTACAGTTATACAATCAAGATTTTAATAAAAGTGTCCTTTCAGACCAATTTTTTTGAGCTTAATTAGATGACGCATGCCTAAATTCACCATGGGGGTTCCTACTATGTAAGTCCAAACTAACTTGATTATCTCACTATCTTTGTGATTTCTTTCCTTACTTACTGCTATGGCTTGTTTTTTCTGTCCCATCTCAAATCTGGTGAAGTCTCCATTTGCAATTGCTAGTCCATTTAGTGTTTATACACACACCATTACCCATGGTAATGAAATAAATTTGTTTTACCTGAAGCACTAGAGTGCTTCAGTAGTCTGGATACATACAAGCTCAGTGTCAAACACCTGCTCTCTGTACCTATCAGCAAAGGGTCCCTTAGTAAATGCACAACAGTACTTTCAAAATATTTCAAGCCATTTTAAGCCAGAGCAGACATACAAAAACATAGAATGGTGCAAGTTTTTTAACATTTTTTCAAGCAACGACTGTGACTATTTTGGGAGACTGTGGATCTTAAATGACCATGTTGACCTACAAATGTTAAAATATAACAGTGTTTCTTGCAGAGTTATATTTTTGTAGTGATGGAAATACTTAGCTGAAGTTACTGTAAGGAATAGTAATAATAGACCACATTGGATTCACTGAGAAGACTTTATTTCATTGTTTAACACAAGTAGTGATGGGCGAATTTATTCGGCAGGAGCGAATTCGCGGCGAAAAATTCGCCGGTGTCAAAAAATTTTTTTCGAAACGAAACATGATGTTTCGCGGATTTTTCGCCGTTCCGCGAATTTCGCGCGAAATTCGCGAATTTTTCGGCAAAGCAAAATGGTGCAAATTCGCCCATCACTAATCACAAGAAAAGTCCATCAAAGTCTATGGGAAAACTTAGAATCAAATTAAGAGATACACCTTTGTTATTGAATTGAATCAGACCTAACATGTATAAAATAAGATAAAGATTTGATTAACTCTTGAATGCTACAATACTTTAGGGTTTATCTAAGGAACCAAATTTGCTACAATTTCCATCACCTATAGCAACCAATCATGCGGGTATCAATTACTGGTCACCTGTTTGATGTCATTTGTTGCTATTGGTAACTGCATCTGTGTCCTTAATTATAATTGGGGGTTATTATGGCTTAACCAATCAGTCACATGAAACTTCTGGTAATCCATGTATCTAGCCATGGAGAGAATCAAGAACATTTAAAATTTGGCAAATCAGGATTTACTGCAAGCTTCCATTTTATTGTCTCTATATCGCCCTACCAAAATAAGTATTCATTGTAAGTTTCCTAGTTCATTATCAGTTAAGTTATTTCCTCTGTCTTCTAATTATAGCTCAGTGGGGATATGATAGTTAAGAGAGAATGTGCAGATTCCCTGAACAAAAGAATGAGAAATAACATGTCAGTGCTACTAATTTCTAGCTGCTCAATAGAAAAACAAACATATTTGATTACAATTTGCCTCTCATTCCGATATGAATCTGAATCAATACAAATGACTCAGCTGCAAGGCTTTGAGATGACAAGGTAATAACTGCAGTAGAAGTATTCTTAATATCAACACATTTAGATTCACAGTGAAATAATTAGTGTAATAAAGGAGTATGCCAGGCAGAATCTAATCAATATATTTCTGAGGTTGACATATGCATTGCTTGCCAAACTGCAAAGCAGGCAGTTCTCTTGTACAAGTCTTTCATTTTTACCCTTATAGTAAAAAATATATATAAATGCAATAATGGGTCTGTAATATTGTTTTGTTCAAGTAATATGTACAGTAAAGGGGGTTATTTATCAAAGCCCGAATTTATCTCAATATTTTCTGCTACAAACTCCGATCAAATCCACACTTATTTATTATTACATTTTCCCGAAAATTTACTTTGTGGCAAAAACTCTGTTTTTCACGTTTTTTTCGGATTTTCCACCTGAAAGCTCTGATTTTTGCCAAAAAACTCAGTAAACTTCACAAAACCCAGTGCACATCAAAAAATCATTGGGATTTCTCCCATTGACTTGAATGCAACCTCGACTGTTCTGAGATGCCAGATTTTCTGATTCGGACTTTTCCATCCTCCGGGTTTAATAAATTCCCAAAAATGTGTGATTTTTTAAAAGTCTGGTTTTATAAAAAAAAATCACAAATTCTTCCTGATTTTTGCATTTGGAGTTTAGTGAACCCCCTAAGTGTTGAAACTATACATTGATGCTTATTTGTGGAATAGCAGTTTTCTTCTTTACAACATGAACTACTAATTCTTTTATGGTGTATTATTAAGTAAAACAGTAAAAGTAAAACATCCTCACTCACTGATCACATTCTTATGCTCATTGGACATTCTGGCAGTCTCTTGAATTATTAAACATTGCAAACAATTACATATAGAATGCACGGAGAATGAAAACAATTGTTAATGTAGAAATAAAACCTTGAAACACTGCTTTGAGATATATAGTTGGCTCACAATGGAAGCTTGACTTATTAATCACCCTTTGTGGTTGTAGGCCAATTTACTTGTCAGAAATAATGCCTCTATGGTTGTGGCTTTTAACTAATGTGTGTAGATTATGGCAAGCTGCCTTACAGTATATTGCTGAGGTACTGTACACTTCAGACTTGCATTACTCCATTTTCTTTATAAATCATTTTTATGTGGCACAGTGCCATATTAACTGAACAGTACACTTAATATAAACGTGGCTTAATGTCTTCAAGAAATTGTATTTGCATATTTCACATGGGGTGGTTTGTTTGGACCTTACTTCTAACATTGTAATTCTATTCCAAATATATTTTTAAATTTGGACCTTTTAAGAAGTCTCTCAATCTGTAATCTGCATAAATGAGGTTACCATATATTTTGAATGTTTATCTTATTGGAAATACTTACTGTATACTAATGTAGGCTGGCTTTTAATCTTTGGCATATTAGCCACAAGAAATGATGTAGTTGAATGTGGTGATCAAAAAGGTCACTTGGGGATGTGTGCAAATTCCAGGAAAACGTCATATTTGTTAAAGAAAAAATGCAGCTTGCTTAGGTTGGACTACAAGAAAACAAGGTCAATTACATGAAAACGCAAACTCCAGGGACATAAAATTGGGCATCTACTGTATGTATGATTCTTAGCATTGCACTTGAGAGTGTACACATGTATATGCATTCTGGCATTAATTTTAATGATTTAAAAATGTATATATTCTTAATTATAGTCTACTGTTTACTTTCTACCTGTTTTTATAATTAGACATGCAGGGGCACATTTACTATTGGTCGAATATCGAGGATTAATTAACCCTCGATATTCGACTATCGAAGTTAAATCCTTCGACTTCGAATATGGAAGTTGAAGGATTTACTGGTATCCATTCGATCAAACGATCGAAGGAATAATCGTTTGATCGAACGATTAAATCCTTCGAATCGAACGATTCGAAGAATTTTAATCCATCCATCGAACGAAATTCCTTCAATCAGAAATTTGCTAGAAAGCCTATGGGGACCTTCCCCATAGACTGATGCTCGGTAGGTTTTAGATGGTGAAGTAGGAGGTCGAAGTTTTTTTTAAAGAGACAGTACTTCGACTATTGAATGGTCGAATAGTTGAACGATTTTAGTTCGAATCTTTCGATTCGAAGTCGAATGTCGAAGTAGCCAATTTGATGGTCAAAGTAGCCAAAAAAAGTTCGAAATTCTAAGTATTTTTTATTCTACTCCTTCATTCGAGCTAAGTAAATGTGCCCCGCAGTGTCAGTTTTTCTTACAATAAATAATGTGGTTTATTATGTCTCCTATGTCTATAATGGGATCTAACTTTGGGAAACTGGGGGTGGTGAATTTAAAGGTAAAGAGCCTCATTTCTAAAACTATTTAGACCTAAGGGACATGTCATTTTATTTGTATGGCCTTATAGTGATGAATTTTAGGATGAAAAACACCCCTCATTGCCACGTGAAATGCAAAGATGCAAGGAGTTGTCAGCCTATATTAAATATGATCAGAGGTAAATAGTCAGGACAACAGTATGAGGTTTACCTTGATGTGGTATGGGGTCTTGCCAATTTTATTATCATAATTTGTAACTAAAACCCCCTTTAGAAATGTATTGACTTTCACAGATAATACATTACTAATAAAACAGTGGGTAGAGATGTGTTAGGGGCTTGTGCTGAGAGCTGTGTTTGTTTAGTTAAAACCAGGAACAGGCCTCAGAATCAGCTTTGACTGCACATGATCCTGCAGGATCTGTGTGAGTGAACTGAAGAGAATCCAAAAGCAGGGGAATATGGCACATTTGAGCTCAACAACTCTGCAGTTTCATAAAAGGTCCACACACAGGGGAACTTTTGACTAGAATAGATGTTGCAGGGAAGGAGCTTGAAGGTGCAGCAATGGAGGTGAATGGAGGGGACTAAGGATGGCCAGGGTTTAGTTCTCCTTAAGAAGGAAGATTACAGTTGATTGTTCACAAGAACATAATTACCCTTTATTGTATGTTGACTTTTAAAAATTTAGGCTGCATCATTGTTTTGGAGGGAAGGGTATATTTTATTGCAGGGATCCCCAACCTTTCTTACTCATAAGCCACATTCAATTGTAAAAAGAGTTGGGGAGCAACACAAACATGAAAAAATCCCTGGAGATGCCAAATAAGGCTAACTGACAGCCACTATGTAAACTGTCAACCTACAGGAGACATCTGTTCAGCAGTACACCTGTTTTTTATGCAACCAAGCCTAGAATTCAAAATAAGCTCCTGCTTTGAGGTCACTGGGAGCAACATCCAAGGGGTTGGTGAGCAAATGGAACGAGGAGTTTTTATAAAAAATTGGGATGGATTTCATTATGGCTATGGGCACATATGTGGATACCTGCAGTGGTCCGCGCCGTGTTTTTTTTAAAAAAGTCAACCGCTGCGTAAATACACTATCTTTTTCAACCTATGGCAGTGGCACACTATGCTATGTAGCGTATTTATGCTGTCCGCTGCGCTGAAAACGATTTGCATCAATGGCCTTAAATGTTTAGATTTCAAATTTTATTTAGCAATGAAATCAGTAGGAGAGCCAGAGATCTAGGATGTAGATAGTAGGTGACTACAAAATTACGAGTATATTGTTGTTGTTTTTTTGTTTGTATCTAAAATGGGTAAGTCTTTATTATCTGGACTTCTATGTTTTACCACTCCATGCAGCAACTTCTTCTTACACTGCACAGATGCTGCACCTGTGAATGCTAAAACATTAGATATAGCATGACCTATACAAATAACAAGACACATAAAACCCTTAACAGACAGAAGTTACTTGTATTAGTTTGTGTAAAATGTATTTCTATGGCAGTCTCTTCTGCTGGGCTTAGAAAATGTTTGTAGAACAGCAGCAGAATGATGTTGAATTAAAAAAGTCACCTCTATTAAATTATGTTTATTACCAGAAAAAGTATCTGCTGATTAATGGAATGTGTAACCAAATAACTGTGCAGCAGCTAATCTGAAAGCTGGATGGTCATTTCTCCTTGTCTCATGCCATTACTGCTTCATAGAGATGAATTCTAGTCTATGTAGTCTATTCTGCTCACTTGCTTTGTTGTTCCTTTTTTGTGTCTAATCAGCAACGACAGATATCTACTGTTTTTTTCTTGTTGCTCCATTAGGATGACACTTCCAAGTTCACCTTATAGAATAATAGAGAATGTGATAAATTCAGGCTTCACCCATATATTGATTAGCTGTCTGAAAACATTTCCACTCCAAATAAATATAGACTACTTTAAGGGCAAAACATTTACAGATATTTGTTCATTTGTCTAAATATGTAAAATATTAGTTTTTAGTATATCACATACATACATTATATACAGATAACTTTTAATTCCTATGCATTCTGTAATATGTTCAGTGAGTATGAATCCCCACAAGAGTACTTCTCCATTCTGATTCCTGCTCATCAATCATTTGCCCCCTCCAGAGATTTCCTTGGGTCTTATAAGTCTTCTTTGTGATATTGGAATTCTTGTTTTCTTAGGTATAGGTATAATATTAAAGTTGATGAAGAAGTGGGTAAAGCACATACTGCTTTGCCATCCATATATAGTATGAACATGGTATGTGAGTTGGCAAATCTTATGATGCTAAGTAGAAAGTGAGTGAGTCTTACTCATTTGGAACTGGGTAACATGATAGAGAAAATGAGCTGCAGACAATGGCTTGGTGTTAGGGATTGTAAAGACTGTGAGACAAGAGTTAATGGACAGCCAATACAAGAGGGAAAAAAAATTAAGTGGGTTAAATACAAATAAAATTAAAGATATATTAGATTAGACAATTATAAAAAAAATTGTTGGAAGTACAAAGAGATTACAGTAAATTGTTTACTAGGCTTGGTTTTTCTTTATTTACCTTTGGTCAAGATGTATTTAGAAATAATGATAGTAGAACAGAACTGAAAATGATACTTGAATTTGTGTTAAGGATAACACAGACTATGGGTCAGATTTACTGGAGGGCTAAGTGGCTAACGATAGCGTCAATTCGCTAACGTTACCGCCCGCAGGGGCATCGTCAATTTAATATAAGGGGCAGGTGTCACTTCGCTAGCGAAAAAGAAAGACGCTAGTGGTCATTCACAGGCGACAATTCGCTCTGGCGAATGAACGTTACTCTGCAAATTCAATGAAATGTGGATTTTGCTGAACGTTACCTCTTTCGCCAGACTTGCCTTCGCCAGCTCAGTCCAGGCGAAGTGCACTGGATCTTTCTCAATCTTCTGTTACTTACATCATATTTTTTAGTGGAAAAAGATTAAAAAAAATGCTGGCATCTTTTCCTTTTTTCAGAGTGATAGTTTGTAAAAGTATTTGTATTTGCTGCAACATATAAACTTTAAATTTACGCTAAGCACGAGACCTCTAGCCAATTTGCGCTAGGCAGAAATGAACACTACGCATCTTTGCTTTCAATTGCTCTCATTGCCGAAGTAACGGTAGCAAATTGTCACCAGCGTTCGGCGCCCACGACGAAACTCTGCATTCCAGTGAATTAGCTTTGTCTGAGTGAATGTTTGCCTCGCGAAGTGTATGGATGGCTGCGAAGCATTCGCCGGTGAATTTTCGCCATCGAGTAAATCTGCCCAATGAATTCATTAATAAAGATGTGACTTTGCAGAGCCTGTCTGCTAGAAGGAAACAAAAGCATATGAAGTTCACATCTGAAAAATCAGAAGTAAGGTGATGCTGTTGAAATATTTTTAATCCAGTGTCTTGTAAAATCCAAAGAATATTTGATTAAGAAACAAACCCAGCACTACCTATTCAGGAACCACACAGAGGCGTGTACTGTATGCTCTCCTAAAACACAAAAAACTGGTCAGCATATCTCTTACTGACATACACAGGGCATGCCAAGCAAATGGTGAAGATGAAAAACTCAAATTCATAAACTAACTACAATTTAAGTATGGTTTGATTTTAATCCAACGATCGAAGGAAAATCCTTCGATCAAAAAAAGGTTAGCAAACCTATGGGGACCTTCCCCATAGGCTAACATTGACTTCGGTAGATTTTACCTGCCGAAGTAGGGGGTCGAAGTTTTTTTTAAAGGGAAAGTACTTCGACTATCGAATGGTCGAATAGTCGAACGATTTTTACTTCGATTCGTTCGATTTCGTTCGAATTCGAACGAATTTAACCAATTCGATGGTCGAAGTACCAAAAAAATACTTCGAAATTCGAATTTTTTTCATTCGAATCCTTCACTCGAGCTTAGTGAATCGGCCCCTTTGATTATGAATGTCTATTTTTATCATTGCATTTATCATGCCATTGTATGATCTTGCTTTTAGCTGGATGAAAAGGATGATAAATTCCAGAAGATTATTGCACAACAAAAGCAATATACAAAGCATTTAGAAGATGAGTTGAGAATCTCTGGGGAAAATCAAGAAAAATCCCAGAAAGAGGTAAACTCTGTCCTTTATTTTTATATACTTCATTAGTTTCCACATACTGTATATATGAATCACACCAGCCTACAACAGTCATATTAAAATATGTGGATTATTTAGCAATGTTCATTTGAATAAAAAAATGATTGTGCTTAAAATCATAATGTGGATTTTTTTATAGCAATGTTCATTTCAATAAAAAAAATTTGTGCTTAAAATCATAAATGTGAAAATCCAATTTTCAATATTTATTATGAGGAGGAAAATGTAAAAAACTCTAATGTACAATTTGGCATCTGAAAGCTTGCAAGGCCATGTTGAAGTCAGTGGGACTCATTCTATGCAAAATGTAAACTATTTTTAAAAAACTGTTTTTAGTTATGATGGGTGAATTTCTCCCGTTTGCTTCGCCGGTGTCCAAATATTTTTAATGCCGGCGACAATTCCAATGCCGGTGACAGACTTTAAAGGGCGTCTGAATTGTGAATTTTTGCAGCAATTTCGCGTTTTTATTCGCCAGCAGCGAAACGTGGAAATTCACCGCAAATTTGTGCCTGGCGAATACATTCGCCCATCACTATTTTTTAGCATATTGACCCATTAAAAATGATGAATTAAATACAAAGTTAAGGTAGTCCTAATTTTTTTCACTGCTCATTTGTGTTGGAA
Source organism: Xenopus laevis (assembly GCF_017654675.1). Taxonomy (NCBI): domain Eukaryota; kingdom Metazoa; phylum Chordata; class Amphibia; order Anura; family Pipidae; genus Xenopus; species Xenopus laevis. Next base: position 108,488,473 of record NC_054382.1, read on the forward strand.
ATACTCAGGTTGTTTGAATTGTGGCCACAATTTAGATTTTTTGCACAAAAACTCACAAAAAAGTTACATTCTCAAAAATTTACATTTTTGGTATTTATCAAGCACAAAAACCTAAAAAGGTCAATGAGACTTCAAAATTCAAGCAATTTTTTTAAATTTTAATTTTCGAGCTAACAAGCTTCCAAATTTGAGATATTTTAGGGTTTTTAGGTTTTTTACCACATTTGTATTCAAATTAGTCTTTTCTATTCTTATTTTTTAATAAATAAGCAAACACTACAGTTTATTCAAAATAGAAATAAACCTCACAAATTTTTGATAAATAAGTCCATAAAAGTAAGTTTATGTTTGTAATTAATGAGTTTGTGGTAGTGGTATTTCACCTATCTAGAATGCTTATGAGGGGGAGTCTGATTTATTGCTTTTTTTTTTTTTTTCTCAATTTTTTTCTCAATCACTAGTAAATTTAAGAAATTACTCAAATGGGTTTATTGGAATCATGGTTAATGAAAATAGATTGCAAACAAAAATCACATTGTTGGATTCATTTTCAATGTGACTATAAGATTTCAACTATTTTAAAAGTTGGAGATTACAGTTACTTGATTGAACTGCATTAACCAGTGTGATAACATTCTGACTGTGCTTAAAGGGCATGTAAAGTCTAAAATAGAATAAGGCTAGAATGGCTGTATTTTGTATACTAAATATAAACATGAACTTACTGGACCACAAGCCTAATCAAACAAATAATTTATGCTTTCAAAGTTGGCTACAGGTTGTCACCATCTTGTAACTTTGTTAAACATCTTTGCAAGACCAAGACTGTGCACATGCTCAGTGTGGTCTGGGCTGCTTAGGGATCGTCATAAACAAAGCTGCTTGAGTTCTGTATGGCTGGGAAGTAAGGCGGGGGCTCCCCCTGCTGTCCATAGGTATGTTTGTTTCTCTGCTCAGCAATTAGGGACCATGTGACAATTCCTATCCATAGCAGTAAATGAAGGGAGAATTTCACTGCATACAGTCAGGTTTCCTATAAAAACGGTACACACTTTTTAATCAAAGTATATTGAAGATAGGTTTCTTTTTCATTAAAGAAAGTAAAAATGGGATTTTATTTTTTTGCCTTTACATGCCCTTTAACCAGCATAAAGCCATTGTGGAGTCAGCAATACTACTACTAATAATAAAGTACACATTTCAGTTACTAGTGAGTAAGATGTACCAAATAGTGTTTAATTATAATTTGTAATCAGTCTTCATTTGTAAATGATATATAATGGTCTGTATTTTTTTATTTTTCACTGCTTATAAAAAGTCATAAGCAGTAAAAAATTGCATTAGTAAAACAACATTTCCTATTTTGCAATTTAATATTCTTAAATCGAAAGTTTTACATTTCAAATTTTAATTGTGCTTAGCTCATTTTTACTTGAATTTTTTGGGGGATCAATAACATACATAGTTGCAAACTATAAAATTCACAGTTTTTTTTTCAAATGGTAGATGGGGGTCACTTAATATTTTTCATAATGCTTTATTTAATTTCCTCAAAGGAATACTTTTTCACATGTATATTTTTCCATTTGTCTGAGTATCAAATGAAAGGATACAAAGAGGATAGATTAGAGCAGGCATGTCCAAAGTCCGGCCCGCAGGAAAATTGTGGCCAGATTTCAAATTTACACCAGCCCGCAGCCTCCATCATGACATTTACAATAATGAGGCCCACCAACACAGTGCGTGGCCATAGCAGTAATACTGTATTTGGGTACATTAGTGGAATGGTCTTGCACTTGGTCTATACCGCTGCCTGTTTGCTGAAGGTGTAAGTAATATACACGAACTGGCATGTAGTGACTCTCACATACTTCTTTAGTTTACTGAACTGGCACGTCAGTATGTCGATTGACACCTTCAGCCATAAAGAAGTATTCGAGAGCGGCACATCACTACGTGCCAGTATGTGTCTATTGCCTATACCGGCAGCGGCACTTCACTACGCAAAGAATGTCAGGCTGAATTCTTGGCCCCCACACATTTTCACCTTACCAAATCTGGCAAAATTAATACCTGGGTGCCAGCATAGGAAATAAGCAGTGAACAAGGATTGCGGCACTCACAGGGTTTTAGTGAAAAAACAAAAAAATGTTTTATTGTTAAGCCTCAACGTTTCAATCCCCCACAGGGATCTTCGTCAGGAGCAAAAACAAACAAACATCCAACACCCACAACCCCCCCAGAGGTCACAACCTCTGGGGGGTTGTGGGTGCTGGATGTTTGTTTGTTTTTCAAAAACTAATTTTTGTTTACTTCGAACATCGAATAGGCCAAAGATTAGATTTGAATTGAAAAAAGAATATTCGACCATTCGAAAATTGAAGTACTGTCTCTTTCAAAAACTTTGCTACTTCACCACATAAAACCTGCCGAATTGCTATGATAGCCTATGGGGACCTCCTAGAACCTATAGGCAGTATTTGGTTAAGTTTTTAGAAGTCAAAGTTTTTTTTTTTTTTTTAAATCGTTCGATCGATTAAATCGTTTGATTCAAACAATTTCTACTATCGATGAAACGATTTGAATTTGATCAAAAACAGCTAAATTCACTCCAAAAAAACCTTAGACTATCGAATTTTTACAATTTTACAATTTTTACAATTCGATGGTCGAATTTCGAAGTTTTACCCCTAAGTGTTTTGTCTCTGCTCATTGAGCTGCTACTTGCCTGTTTATCATTCCTTAAAGGGATTCTTTCGGAAAACATGTTTTTTTCAAAACACATAATTTAATAGTGCTACACCAGCAGAATTCTGCACTATAATCCATTTCTCAGCCTCTCCTAAAGTGCAGGCACAAGTCACATGACTTGGGGCAGCTGGGAAATTGACAATATGTCTAGCCCCATGTCATATTTCAAAATTGAATATAAAAAATCTGTTTGCTCTTTTGAGAAATGGATTCCAGTGCAGAATTCTACTGGAGCAGCACTATTAACTGATTCATTTTGAAAAAAATTGTTTCCCCATGACAGAATCCCTTTAAGTAGCAAATCCCATGTATTGAAAATGGCTGCTTGTTAAATGCTTTGCAAAATGTACCCTTCGAATCTATGAATATATGCCTCCATTGGCTTACTAATATATTTTAACTTCTTATGCAATTACCAAAAATCGAATGTGGCGCTTACATGTATAAATGTAGTGGGGCTAGTGGTCTTTTAAAGAGAAAACCAGCAAAAAGGATCACAAAACATGTGATGTAAATCTACAAAAAAAACAACTTTTCCAATTCCTTGCCTTTTGTATTGCAGTTCTTTTGTGAGAAGTTTTTCCATGCAAGGTCAAATGAAAGCATTGGCAGACATACATTCTAACTTTGTGCTCAGTGCTTCAATGTTTTACAAACAGCAACGCCATCAATCACCTTGACATAGTTGTCCAGTTTCAGAGGGGCGATTAAATTGTCCCAGCATTATATAAATAGGGAAGTAGCACCTTTTGGATTCTTTGATAATCCATTTCCTCCTTCCCAGTCCCAATTTAGATGCTATATATTAAATTAATAAAACTAATCATACTGTTTATGCTTTATATTATATTCTGTTTTTTCTCCTGACAGATTGTGCCAGAATCACTGGCTTCATTTTAAAGGACCAGTAGTGCTAACAAACAAAACAATTTTATATGCTTATAAATGTATTGTACTGTTTCTTTGAGCTGGTAAAAACTGTGTTTTTTACTTAATATGCTCTAAGCTGTAATATGACTTTTATAAGAAAGCTTTTATGTTGCCATGGGGTCTGTTACACAAGGTCCAATAAGACTGTAGTGCCTGTATTTGCATAGCAGATAAACAATTTAGAATATAATAGTGTTAGCACTTAACTGCCAATAAATGGAGGTCAAATATCATTTATGGCTTTCTATACTCCAGCATTATGAAGATCTTTCTCATTTACAATAGGACTGTTGCTGCCAAGAAATGTTTTATTTGCAGATGCTATTATGTATAAATGTATAAGGTATTAATGACCCTTTATAATATTACCAAACAGCAAAAAAAAAAAAAAACAATCTTTGCACAGGAACAGCTAATTGCACTGCTACTGATAATGATCCTGTTTGCATGTACAGAATTGTTCTTCTGTTATATGATTTGCTTCCTTAAAGAGTGGTTTATAAATTGAAGCACAACTAAAGAAAGGCAGATGAGGTGGCTTCTTGTGTTTTCTTTTTTATGGATGAGCACATTTCACAAGCACTGACTAAAAACAGGACAAAAACTTCAGGAGGCCTTAAAGGAACATTAATACTAAGAAATTGTAAAAAGTGTTTTAAAGTAATGAAATATCATGTACTGTTGCTCTGCACTGGTAAAACTGTTTGCTTTAGAAACACTAAGGCTGGTGTTTCCACCATTGCTGCACAGCAGCTTGTTTATATAAACTATATTAGGGTGGTGGCACATGGTCCAATTCAGGGACCCAGAGACAAATCTCCTCTTCTTTGGGCAACTAATCTTCCTGAAATGCCTTCCCGACGGCAAGAATATGAATCGCCAGGCAGGATGGTACTCGGATCGCTTCATTTTCTGAACTCGCCTAAAGTTTCCTCATGAGCGACTAATCTCCCTGTATCGGACCGTGTGCCATTGGACCGTGTGCCACCAAGAAGGTTAACACTACTGAACATGGAGTTCCAGCCCCCACATGCTGGAGAGTTGTATATCCACAGTTATGACAAAAATTGGCCCGCAACTGATGCAGACAATGAGCAGAGAAAGCAAAGCCCTTGTACACAAAAACTCTACCGCCTCAAAAAAAATAAAAATCCGGTAACAACGTGGATGGCTGGTTCTTGCTCCAACCAGAACATAATTCAGGGCTGAAGTTACATTTTATAATGCTCTGTACAACTTTCCTATGTCAACATGATGTTCCAATCCTATTAGAACTGATATACTAGGAGCTTTTGCTGTCCACAGAGACCAGCTGTGTTCTTTACTGGCTACTACCCATATCTCTATTCTGACTATTTTTAAATAAAATCTATATGCACTTTATTAACAAGAGGCCTCATTACTTGCCATATGTATTATGCTTGACCTGAACAGCTGCTGTGCCACTTTCCACATTAGGCCTGACCATTGGCTGGGTAGAGCCATATGCTCCTCAGTGTTGCTAAGCTCTGGCTCTACAGCTGTCATGAGCAGGCCAATAGCATACGGCTATTGTGGTGTCAGCAGTTAGTTTGTTCTCACATAATTTGCTTGTCCTGGATCTGAACGTTGAAAGATGGGAGACTGCAGCACAGTGGTTCAGTAGGTTGTATATCCACCTTGTAGTGCTGGGTCCTGATTTTGATTCTGACTTGCTAGGTTGTATGTAGTGATGGGGCAATTTATTCGTCAGCCGTGAATTTGCGGCAAATTCCCGCGATTCGTGAAACCGCACATAAATTTGCCGCCATCTGTTTTTTTGGATGCTGGCGTCCGTTTTTTGGCCAGCAAATTTGCACCGGCATAAAAAAAACAAGACAACGGCGCCATTTTATGAATTTTTAGCCGTTTTTTTCTGCAAAACGCGCCAAATTCACCCATCAATATTTGTATGTTCTCCCTCTATGTGCATGAATTTCAACCCTATACTTTGATACCTCATTTCAAACGCATACAGGCAGGTTAATTGGTTCCTCATACAATTGGCCCCAATTATATGTAAATGTGATAGGGACCTTAGATTATAAACTCTACTGCAACAGGGACTCGTGAATGATGTATAATGCAATTAATTGGTGCCAAATAGATCTGAAAAAATAAAACAAATAGTATTAAGAAGAAGAAGTAGAAAAAAAAGAGAGGTGGAAGAGAGGTTCAGTTTTGCTTCGGCGAAATATTTGCAAAATTACTACGAAATTCACGAAACAGCGAAAAATTCACAAAATGCATTGAAGTCAACGGGCGTCAATTCTGTTGCAAGCGCCAATTTTTATACGCATGTCTCTTTGCTCCAAATACATTAAAGTCAATGGGCACCCAAATAATTTTGACGCTCAGCATTTTTTTTGCACAGTTTTGCAAATTAATTTGCTTGCAGCGGAACGTGGAAATTTGTCGCAAATTTGTGTATGGCGAATTTATTCGCCCATCACTAGTCATTAGTCATCATGATGCTGCTGGCATCACTGACATCATCTAAGGGCACCTATGTAAGCTTGCACTAACCAGTGCCAAAATGGTGTCAAAATGAATGATGCTAACCTTCTGGTAAGAAACTGAGTGTTTAAGAAACAAAGGACAAGGAAAAGTTTAATATGAAAATATGAGCAATGCGATCAGCAATGAAAAGGATATTCCAAGCTCACCTCTTTATACCCCCTTATTTTCTCTCCCTATATTGTAGGGGAGTCTCCTCAAACACATAACATAAACCCTCCTGTACTCTGAATTGTGCTTATTTAAAGCCAGAGTATGGCGCATTTGTTCGTTTTTGCAGCATTCTGTCATCAATATGTTGTAATGTTCTTTTTAGTTAGTGGACAAAAGTACATTTAGAAAGCTTCTTTTATTAGTGTGCAAAAATAAGGGAGCATGGATTTAAGAGCTTATTAACCTTACTGAGTATCTGCTAAGCCATAACCAATTACTACTCTTGAGTTTTTGTTCGTGCAAGCCAGATATTGCATACACTATTAAATCTGCTCATTTCAATTACTGGCCACTTTATTGAGGGAAAGAGAAAACCACCCCAAAGTGCTATGAGGATTCATGACACAGATCAAAAGGTCACTCTTTTACAATTTCTCCTACTAGCATCTAAAAGCTTGCTGGTGCTATATAGTCTCCTCCAACACACTGAAATTATATTTAAATACCATGGCTCTTTGCTGTAGTATTTCAATACATAGGATATTTCTGTATCTTTTTAAATGGTTAATGATATATTAGTGATAGCTAACCTTTGGTGCTCCAGATTTTGCAGTGCTACAAAACATTGCACCCTATCAGCTTAATTGAGGGAGGGAAGCTTCTTAAGTGCTAACAGTTGCCTTTGCCTTTGCCTACAATAGATGCTCTTCTGGAATTCAGTGTATGTAGATGTACCTGAAGAAACACTGCAGCATAACAATGTATCTGTTTCTGGACTAAAATAAATGTAATTTGGAGTTTAATAACAATGTATATGAGCAAATACATGAATAAAAAAATAATATATTCATTCATCTTTTAATTCTACCACAGTTGGTTGCACCCCTGAGTGCATATCAGCATATTATTGGAATTGTAGTTCAACAAAAGACAAATATAATTTCCTCTTCCAGCTTTGTGGGGCAGAATCATTCTCTCTGCTTTAAGTGCCACTGTTAAAGAAGAGCTACAGGGTATATGAGCCTACTGCAACAAAATTAGTCCTGACATTGAACACCACCACTCTCTCGTTTGTGGAATTAATCTGTGTGTGTTTGTGCATATCAATGGGCGTTTTGCTGTTTGTATGTTGGGATTTTCCATGTTTGTTAATGAGATGGTATATTAAAGGAAAACTATACCCCCAAAATGAATACTTAAGCAACAGGTTTATATCAAATTGAATGACATATTAAAGAATCTTACCAAACTGGAATATATATTTACATAAATATTGCCCTTTTACTTCTCTTGCCTTGAACCACCATTTCGTGACTCTATCTGTGCTGCCTCAGAGATCACCTGACCAGAAATACTACAACACTAACTGTAACAGGAAGAAGTGAGGAAGCAAAAGGCAGAACTCTGTCTGTTAATTGGCTCATGTGACCTTACATGTGGTTTGTATGTGTGCACAGTGAATCGTACGATCTCAGGGGGCGGCCCTTATTTTTTAAAATGGCAATTTTCTATTTATGATTACCCAATGGCACATACTACTAAAAAAGTATATTATTATGATAAGCAGGGTTTTACACATGAGCTGTTTTACTCAGTATCTTTTAATAGAGACATTGTTTGGGGGGTATAGTTTTCCTTTAATGAATATTTGCTGTGTCTACTGACTGCTCTGTAATTTGGTCTTTCCTTCTCCAGTGTAACAAGCTTGGTTGTTGAAACGATGGCTCCCATATATGCCCTTCTAGTTGGGCAGTTCCCAGCTTGGGCTGATATCTACCCTATTACTGGCCTCTGTGTACTTGAAAGCACCACAAATCAACCCAGAGAGCATCTTTAATACTCTACTGAGAAAGAATAAGGACACCTTTTCTTAATATGGATATACCGGGCAAAAAAACCCTGACAGTATATTAATAGGACTAGGGCTACATACCTCCCACCATTTTGAAAAAGAAAGAGGGCCAAAAAGATTTGAAAAGATTTTGAACATTTTTGACCACACCTATTTTGTCACCACACCCCCTAATTACCATGTCCATTTTACAAAATGGCCTGTTATGAAAGTTTGAACACATTTCTGTGGTTTTCCTGTGTTACTCAGGAGAGTATTAAAGAGCTTTAATACAAATTAATGTAAACAAGGCTCCAGGGCCTGATGGCATACACCCCCGGGTTCTAAGAGAGCTTAGTTCAGTTTTAGACCAGCCCTTATTTCTGATTTTCTCAGATTCACTGTCATCTGGTATGGTGCCTATAGATTGGAGAAAAGCTGATGTTATTCCAATATTTAAAAAGGGATTACGATCACAGCCTGGCAATTATAGGCCAGTAAGCTTGACATCTGTGGTAGGCAAATTATTTGAAGGCTTGTTAAGGGATCACATTCAAACATATTTCCTAATGAATGGCATTATGAGCAACAATCAGCATGGCTTTATGAAGGATAGGTCATGTCAGACGAATTTGATTGCTTTTTATGATGTGGTAAGTAAGATTCTGGACAGTGGGGGGCAGTAGATGTGATCTATTTGGATTTTGCCAAAGCGTTTGATACTGTGCCCCACAAACGACTGCTTTCTAAACTAAGGTCTTTTGGGCTTAATGAAGGCATTTGCACATGGATAGGAAACTGGCTACAGGATCGGGTACAGAGGGTGGTTGTTAATGGGACATTCTCTACTTGGAGTAAGGTTCTTAGTGGGGTCCCCCAGGGCTCAGTATTGGGTCCACTTTTATTTAACTTGTTCATTAATGACTTAGGGGAGGGTGTTGTAAGTAATGTATCAGTGTTTACAGATGACACAAAATTATCCAGCCCAATTAATTCCATCCAGGATGTGGCATCCTTGCAACATGATCTTGACAAACTGGCAATCTGGGCAGCTAAGTGGCAAATGAGATTCAATGTTGATAAATGTAAAGTCATGCAACTGGGATGTAAAAATATCCAAGCCACTTATACCCTTAATGGGACTGCACTAGGCAAATCCATTATGAAAAAGGACCTTGGAGTCCTTGTAGATGATAAACTTGGCTGTAGCAAGCAATGCCAGTCGGCAGCATCAAGGGCAAATAAGGTCTTGAGCTGTATTAAAAGTGGCATAGAGTCAAGGGAGGAGGGGGTCATTCTTCCACTGTATAGAGCACTTGTAAGGCCCCATCTAGAATATGCCGTACAGTTTTGGTCTCCATCACTCAAACAGGACATTATTGTATTAGAGAGGGTACAGAGAAGGGCAACTAAGCTGGTTAAAGGTATTGAAAATCTTAGCTATGAGGAAAGACTGGCCAAATTGGGGATGTTCACGCTGGAGAAGAGGCGCTTAAGGGGTGATATGATGACTATGTATAAATATATATGGGGATCATATAATAATCTCTCTAATGCTTTATTTACCAGTAGGTCTTTCCATCTGACACGAGGTCACCCATTCCGATTAGAAGAAAAGAGGTTCCGCCTAAATATTCGGAAGGGGTTTTTTACAGTGAGAGCTGTGAAGATGTGGAATTCTCTCCCTGAATCAGTTGTACAGGCTGATACATTAGATAGCTTTAAGAAGGGGTTGGATAGCTTTTTAGCAAGTAAGGGAATACAGGGTTATGGGAAATAGCTCATAGTCCAAGTTGATCCAGGGACTAGTCCGATTGCCATTTTGGAGTCAGGAAGGAATTTTTACCCCTCTGAGACAAATTGGAGAGGCTTCAGATGGGTTTTTTGCCTTCCTCTGGATCAACTGGCAGATAGGTAGTTAATAAAAAAAAAAAGAAGGTTGAACTCGATGGACATGTGTCTTTTTTCAACCTTACTTACTATGTTACTATGTTACTACAGTTTTGCTAATGAAGGTGAATTGCCCTTTAAGCTGCAAAACAGTTTCCCCAAGAGACCTGTTTATATTATATTGTTACAAAAGTATCTAAGTATCTATTCTGGGGCCTCTGCCAAAAGCCAATTAAGTTAGAAACGTATATTGTTCTGGCTATTCAGTGCAGGAGATGAAAGAGAAAGTTGGGACATTTCAGTAACAAACCCGGGACTGCGGGTTGAGCTGTCAAAATTGGGACTGTTCCACAAAAAATGGTAAGGTTGGGAGGTATGGGGCTACCCTTTGCCTTCTGAATATGTTCAGTCTTTTTTACATGTTGTGCTATTGGACAGTACTAAGAGAAAAACTCTATAGATCTCTGTGTGATAAAGAGTGATCCACTCTTTACCCTGTACTCTACAGTACATCATCATCTACAGTACATCATCCCATGTCCTTTGTTCTATTAACCCATGGACCATTATATATGTCTATATGCCAATCTCCCATCATGGACCTTTGTAATAAGGCAATCACGTTTAAGCAGTACCCTTCTTTACATGCAACCTTTATTGAAGAAAAGGAGGCAGTAAACATACAGTATGCATCATCAGTTGCTCAATAGCCTGAAACTTGTTGTGAAGGTCATTCATGGAAATAGCTTGACATCTTTTGCCTTGATTGTTACCCAAAGTTTTGGTATCCTGTTACAGTGCTTCTCAGTGAACTTGGCAAAAAGATGCCAAGATGGGAAGGTGACTTAACATTGTTCCTATCAATGTAAAGTACAGTTAGTATACCATCCTTTGAAAAGCAATTTGTTATATGGAAGAAGTTCTTGTTGCTTATGTTGGGGTTTCCTGGTAGATTAAGAAGTCATATTAATAGGTATTAATATACATTTGTATGAGAAGATTTTAGAAAAAAAATAACTACCTAATCCTCTTCTAATTTCCTGAAAATTAAATGATTTCATGCAAATTATGAATTCTCTGTATTCATTTCATATTGTTCGTGTTGACCATGCAGTGTTTTATGTTCCTGTCTTTGGGTGCAGCTGAAACCTGATTCTGTATTATTTTGTTGAAAGATTCTGAAACTGGAGCAGGTAATAATTGAACAGAGAAAGGAAATGAAACAACTTCTACATCTTCATCAAGACGTGCTGGAAAAAAATGGCCGATTAGAGGCAAAAATTGAAACCCACATGATAACAGCTCAGAGTGAACAAGATGTACTTTTAAATGAGGTAAATACTTTATGTGTCAGTGGCATGCACAGAAGTGTGATTTATTGCTTTCTGTTCCTCTTTTTACATTTAAATTCTGAAATAAGATTTAACCATTCTCCGATTTTCTGGGCCCTGACCTTGCAGATCTCCGGCAAAGAAGAAATTATCCATCGACTGAAAATGCAAGAAATAGATCATAAACAGAAATTAAGTAAAGCAGATAAACAGGTAATGCTTTCATCTGTAAGTATACAGTATGTACATTATTTTGATAATATCATTATTCTGGGAGCAATTCACTCCTGCACTGTTTACGCATTCAGGCTCGCTTTTATTCAGGCTCGCTTTTTACGATGCAGTTTGATAAGGTTTGTTAAAATCCAAATGGATTACACTCTGCTTGATGTTTACTGAATGAAAATGAGACAAACACGCTTTTAGTGCCTATCTGAAAATTTACAGATGCAGCATCAAAACATTCTGTTTCAAGAACTGCGAGGCAAGTACGATGATCTGGTTGGCTATGCCAAGGCAAGAGAAGAGGTTGTTCAGTCACTAATAAAACAACTGCATGATGCTAATGCTGCTGAAGAGGAAGCAAAGATAGAGGTAATAACTGATGGTTTCAAAGCATAGTACAAGGACAGCTTTAGAAGAGACAAAGGGGTTTGTAGATGTGTGTTTTTAAATAATGTCATTTCTATTAGCCGTTGCTGTGCCGTATGCCTGTAGGAGGCTTTATCTCTCCAGAAATACCTATCAATAATAATAGATCTCTTTTTAAAATTACCCATAGAAGTGTTCCTTTAATCTTATATCATTGTGTCGATAAGTAGGATCATGGATTTGTTCAGCACAGAAATCCCAGTGCAGTATTTGTCAACCAATACATTAAATAAAAAGCCAGCCTTGGAGATTGTGCTTAATGACATACTCCGTAAAACTTTCCAATGGGTAACTAAGAAGAGTTGATTTGGATCATCATTCCCCTGAATATTCAGATCTTTCTTTCCTACCACCTGCTGTTCTGGGATATATCCTAATCTTTTGAAAGGGTTGCCGTAGGCTGCATCTTCTAATTAAAACCTGACATTGGCTCTGCGTTTCAGGTATGTCATCTGCTGTATTCAGTATTTGCAGATTAATCATTAAAGGATTAATGGGCATAAGCAGATAACGAACAAGAGAAGAAGTATCGTGTTTGTTTCTATATAAAAGCAGCAGGGGATTGAGATTCAAGATATAGGATAATGCACTATATGTGATCTGTTTTATAAATGTGGCAGAATTCCCAGGTTATTTCTAGTTTTCTTACAATATAAATGGGCAGATTTACTAAAGGGCAAAGTGGCCATTGAAGGGACATTGCCAATTTACTAACAATCGTAGAGGACAACTTGCTAGCGAAAGAGACCATAGCTAGCACAGTTTTGTGCCCTTTCGCCCGTTGAACGATCATTACACTGTAAATTCACTAAAGTGCAATTTGTACAGAACGCTACCTTTTTCGCCAGAGTTTCCTTCACCAGCTTAGACCTTCTGAACTGATAAGATGAAGCTACATCCTCTTCAATTTTGTATGCTTAAACGTCATCAAAATTTTATTTTTTCATATTTTAAAGTGGTATTGTCTTTAAAAGTTGTAACTCATAAACTGTTTGTTTTAACTTTTTTTACCATTTGAAGGGCATGTTACATTTGTTTTAAGGTGGGCTCATGTCTAGAACATTAGAGGATCTCTTTTGCCTTTATTTTGATTCCTTGCACATTCTTAATTATAAGTGGCCACTTCGAAATTAAGTCAAAGCTTTTTTTTTTGGTCGAATAGGTCCGTTTTTGATTGTATTCAGCCAAATTTGAATCTAGGAATTGAAGGAATAGCACATTCGATCAAATTCAATTCAAAGTTTTTCCCAAAAAAAAACTTCAGATTTTTCAAATTCCACCAATTGACTCCAAATAGGTTCTAGGAGGTCCCCCATAGGCTAAAACAGCAATTCAGCATATTTTAGATGGTGAATGGTCTATTTTTAAAGATATTTTAGAGACAGTACATGTTAAATTTCGATATTCACATTTTTCTCAAAATCAAATCGAATTTGGACTATTCCCTAGTCAAAGTACACAAAAAATAGCTCAAAATTTTAAATTTTTTCATTCAAGAATTCACCTCGACTTTTGATAAATCTGCCCCTAAATGTTTAAATTATTTTTAGCAGACTAATGATATAGGTATGATAGGTATGATGATTCACATTATGGAAAGATCCTTTATCGGAAAAACCCCAGGCAAAGCATCTATGAAAGAATTTAAATCACAGGGACATTACTCCTGCTTTGTATGCTACCTTCCCAATGCACTTATAAATCACAATTGATAAATTCTGTCCTACATTTTCACAGATTATTTCTCGCCCAGACCGATTCTATTCTAAGCGCTGCGCATCTTGTCGGCGCTATATAAATAAATGATGATGATGATGATTCACACTTAACAAAAGAAAACCTGCTATTTATTGTTCAAAGAATGGCACTTGGGACGTTATATTTCCAAGGCCTTTATCTTATTCTTTCATAGCACTGGGTTGAACAAGCTTTGGTGGTGCTTTAAGTAAGTGAAATATAATTAATATATTTTCCCTCTTTCAAGGTGAATAACTAAGGGGAAACCATCAGGCATTTACATTTGGAACTGGCCTCACTGTAGACTGCTGAGAATTCAGCAAGGAAAACAGTCATTGTTAAGGAACATATTAGGAACGAGCTATATGAAGAATGTGAAAAACTGAAGTGTATTGTTGGGGAAATGCAGTTCAAGGTATGTTTAATTAGGCTAAGCTAAGAGCAAAAGAACAAATGCAAGGCCAGAGATAATGGATTCAGTGGAAAATTGTTTGCTTTCTTTTGCTGGGTGTTAGTACTCATTGCCATACCACTGAAATACAGCACTTGCAAGAATGCAGAATATGGTGTTAAATAAAACAATGTAACTAGTAAAAATGTTTAGAGCCTTTTTGCCTTGTTCTGTTTTCCCTTTGCCCTGAAAATGTTTAACATCATTTACTTTTATTTAAGCTACACACTGTTTTACAGAGGGTTCTATTTTCTAAACACAGGGTCCAAATTTTAGAGTCGCAGTTTAAGGAGGAGTCCCATCTCCTTTCAGTCAACTCATAAGCATAAACTGTGTTTTGCAAAGGGGTGTTAATCCAGCAGTGTCATCAAGTTCCCAACTAATTATTTTATAACCAACAGCCAACTGCAGCTCTCTTAGTGCATGGTCAACAAGAGGTAGAAAAGATTTGTTATTCTATAATTTTCAGATGCCCTCTTCAGTACCTCATTCTCTGGAAGACTGTTGCCCCAAAAATCTTGTAATGGAGATCCAAAATGGCAGCACTCAAGGTGGCAGCATAATCATTACATGTTGTCACAGCTCGGGCCTTTGTAGCTGATGTAATAACACACTGGCAAATTACATCATGACACCACATCTTGGCTGTGTGACCTTGACGAGCAACTTTTGCCACAATTACCAAGCACACTTGCAAAGTGTATTATTTAACAGTCACAAAAGAGAAGACTACAGTAAACTGTGTTACTAGTGATGGGCGAATTTGTCCAGTTTCACATTCCTAAAAAAGCTTTGCAAAAAGTGAAAAAATTTGTGAAACAGAGAAAAATCCCAAACACATTGGTCATTGGGCTTCAAAATAATTTTGACGCATGAAGCTGTGTGCCATTTTATTTTCGTCACAGCGAATTCGGGAAACGGCAAAACATTCTCGCTATGCATTAAAGTCAATGGGCATCAAAATAATGCGATGGTGGAACCATTAGCTCAAAGGATTAGGGAAGATGTCAATATTACAGGAGTGCTCTCTAATTCAAAGCAACATAAGATTGGGTTGTTTGCAGATGACGTTTTACTCTCCCTTACAAATGTTGCTGTTTCTCTTCCTAATCTATTTAAAGTTTTAGCTGAATTCCAAACTGTTTCATGGTATAAAATTAATCGGTCCAAGACTCAGGCTCTCCCCTTTAATGTACCACACCTGGCCCTGCAAGGCTTGCAACATGCTTATGACTTTGATTGGAGGGAATCATATATAACGTATTTAGGCCTTAAACTCCCTAAAGATCCAGCTAATATTTACAAATTGAACTATCAGCCCCTCCTGAGACTCACAGAGTCGGAGTGTGAGAGATGGAGAACAACATGTGTCTCTTGGTTGGGGAGGATAGTTACTATAAAAATGAACCTGTTACCCAAAATATTGTATCTCTTTAGGACTCTTCATATAGCCTTACCTGCTCACTTTTGTCCGACGATCCAGAAAATTCTCAATCGGTTTATTTGGGCCTGCAAACCCCCTAGAATAGCTTTTCAATGTGCACAGTTTCCGAGACGTTCCGGAGGGCTTGGCATTCCGAATATTAAAATCATGCGTCAATGTTAGAAGTGGTTGTACGATTACATTCCCCACCTGCTTTACGGGATTGGGTTGATCTGGAGGCTGACTGTGCTGAAGATGGCAGGTTGACACAGCTGTTCTGGCTTCCCCAACGGTCTAGACCCCCCAACCTAGGGTTATTGCCAACGACCAAAGTTCTCCTACATATTTGGGATGTCTTAAATAAAAATTGGGGGCTCACCACCTTTCCATCCCCGCTGACCCCTATAGTAGCATTGAAATACTTTATTGCAAATGTTAACTTGCATCTTTGGGATTCTAAGGGTATCTCCACTATTGGCCAGTTATATTTTGCTTCCTCTTTGTTGAGTTTTGATGATCTTGTTAACAAATATCAGCTTCCTCGAAATCAATATTATGCATATCTTCAAATTATTCATCTGCTGCAATCTCACATTCCCAATGTTAAAACCATGAGACCTCGTACCAGAATTGAATATCTTTGTAACGTAGCATGGAATGGTAGAGCAATTATCTCGGACTGCTACCAGCAACAACTTCACTTGCCAGAGGACTTCAAATTCCCTTATATGCTAAAATGGGAGGAGGATTTGCAGACCCAATTTACGTCACATCAATGGCAACAATGCCTCACAGCTTCGAAGGGTGCCTCATGTTGCACTAATCGCGTGGAAACGCATACGAAAGTAACACACCGTTGGTACCTCACTCCACAACGAATAGCTAAAATAGCACCCCACCATTCTCCGTTCTGCTGGAGAAACTGTGGTGAGATTGGCTCCCTTTTGCACATGTGGTGGCTGTGTCCCACAGTTCAACCGTTTTGGACTGAAGTGTTTGCATTGATTAAGGATAGACTGAAATGCGACCTTCCTTTCCAGCCCCAAATAGGATTATTGCAGATTTATCCTGATAACTGTTCTTATGATAACCCAGCCTGACCTTCACAAGACTTCTATGTGATATACAGTAATTGTTAGTG
The DNA here is from genome assembly GCF_017654675.1 of Xenopus laevis. Taxonomy (NCBI): domain Eukaryota; kingdom Metazoa; phylum Chordata; class Amphibia; order Anura; family Pipidae; genus Xenopus; species Xenopus laevis. The sequence continues at coordinate 108,505,297 of NC_054382.1, forward strand.
AAAGAGACAAATTACCGGATCAGCTTCATTTAGGCCACCACAGTGAATACCGAATAAACACAGACCTGCTCATTTGGTGACCTGACCAAATGAACCAACATTATACTGTATAGCCACCTTAAGACTATACATTATCTTCCATCCTTACATCGTACTACAATACAAGCTTAAATATTTGCCACCGAAGATCCAGGCTCAATGCTCAATAGCATGTCATAACTCTTTAAGGAATTACATGTACAGTAATGATCTGTTGCATATGCACAGTAAAAACCTATACAGAATATATTCAGATGAGCATTGACTGTACAGATTGTAATACATGCAGGTAGAAGTTAGCATTGTTGATTGAGGAGTTTTCATCACTAATATGTTGTATTCCTGCAAGGATAGCTTTAAAAGAATCTGGCAAGTGGCCCATCTATGGGAAGTTTTTGAAGCAGAAGATGCAGCTATATGCTGTAGTTTCTATACAGTACATTCTCATCATGCTTTTCTTCCTCTTCTCTAAATTCCAAAGGGATATCGTTAGTGTTTTGTCGGATAAACACAGGGCATTATTTCCATCTGTTAAAGCAATTCACATTTTCTGTTAAACATATGGGTTTGTTAGTATCCAAATTCCACAAACGAATTATGCTGCTTGTATAAACATCTGTTTGTACATATTCAACCTCAATATGTATCTCCCATCAATCTGTTGCAGCTTAGTGCTGGTGACGTAAAGATTAATGAGCTAAACTTGGAGGTTGGAATCCTGAAATCTGAATTGGATAAAAAAAAACAGGAGAGTTGGAAACACAGGATGCTCAAATACAAAAGCTACAAGCAACTTTGAATAGAGCAAGTGACAGATTGAAGGAAACAAAGAAAGCTGCTGCAAACAAGGTAATTAAAATGAATTGACAACAGACGAAAGTTCCACATTCTCGTGCCCTTTATTCTGTTTACCCTTTATGTTTTATAGAGGGTCTGTTCCCAGGTGCTCTGTAACATTTTCCAAGATGCAGGTTTCCCTTTATTTAGAACTGCATTTAGACAACAAGGACCAGATTGGCTTGAGGGCTGACAGAGGACACGGGGGAATAAAATAATTATAATAATAATTCGTGATGGGCGAATTTATTCGCCAGGCGCGAATTCGCGGAGAATTTGAGCGTTTCGCCGCCAGTGAATAAATTTGCAAAACGCAAGCGAAAATTTTCAAAAAAACAGACGCCGGCGCCAAAAACAGGCGCCGGCGTCAAAAACGGGCGTTTCGCCGTTTTGCGAATTTTTCGCAGTTTCGCGAATTTCGCGCATTTTCCGGCGAAGCGAAACGGCGCAAATTCGCCCATCACTAATAATAATAATAATAAAATAGGAAACAATGAAGCCCATTATAACCTGGTCTATGTGCTAAAACTTCACATGGCTAATAACAGTCAATATTTAGTAGATTCAACACCAGGTATAATATGTTTCAGCATATAGTGCTTTTCAGCTTTTAGTTAAATCAAAATCACTTTTTTCTTAGAATGTGACCTCAAACTGTATTGCTGTAAATATCTGAGAACAGGACATATCTGGTTCGGTTCACTGAGGTTTATTATTTTGTGTGGAGGGAAGTGGGGGTAGAAGAAGAAAATGTCACTGCAAATTAGTCTTTAGTATGAATGGTATCTGTCCTTTATGAAGGGTTCCGTCCACATTAGCTTGAAGCCAAAATGAAAAATTATATACAGGTATGGGATCAGTTATTCATAAAACCCATTATCCAGAAAGCTCTGTATTACAGAAAGTATGTTTCCCATAAACTCCATTTTATCCAAATAATCCAATTTTTTAAAAATAATTTCCTTGTATTTGATCCAAACTAAGATATAACAAATCCTTATTGGAAGCAAAACCAGCCTATTGGGTTTATATAATGTTTACATGATTTTCTAGCATACAAGTTGTGAAGATCCAAATTACGGAGAGATCCATTGTCTGGAAAACCCCAGGTCCCGAGCAATCTGGATAACAGCTCCCATACCTGTAATATTTTTAATGGTTTGTGAATGTGGATTTCAGAAACTATTTCGAACTGCACATGGGGCATCTGCTAATGGAACGTGTAGAGGGTTTGAGTTTTTTCCCAAATCGCTCGATTTTTTTCTGGCTTTGTCTTGAAAAGCCTGAACTTTTCAGATTTTTGACCAAAAAGGTCGAATTTTCGGGCTATTTCTAGTGCAGACCACAGAAACTTCAAAATAGGATAGGGACCTATGACATTGACTTATACACAACTTTGGCAGGTCTGGGATTTTTGGATTTGGGCTTTTTGCTGCATTAGGCTTTAATAAATCTAAACAAATATGAGTTAAAAAAACAAAACGAAAAGCCCATCCTCAGTCTCAGTCAGTCCCTGGTATGCAAGCTGCTTACAAAACATGAAAATAGTGCAGCTCTTCATACCCTTAGAATACCATGTATCCTTATAGCTGTTCCCCATACTCCAATACCATGTTATGGTGTAAAGGGATGTAAGGTATAATACATCCCCTTACTCAAACATACAAAATATAAGGATATTAGACACAATCTTGCAATTCTTGGGCAGGAATGCTTTATCCCACATTATCAGACACACCACATCATGATACTGATTCTGGCTTAGGTAAAGGTGTCTGTAGTAGCTAATTAGAGCCAGCTCAAGTTAACCCTCAATAGCCAAGTACACGTACCATCAGTGGTCCATCATCCACCAGGGACAGCCAGACAAGAATTATTCGTACAGCACCTTGTAGTTTAAAAATGCCTTTATTCACAATTTCATGGCAAACCTGGTCAGCGGAAGGTGTCTGTGTCTGAATGAAAGGTAGATAAGTGATGCAGATGACCTGGACCAGTCCATTCAGTGAAAGCATATAAACGACATATTTGTCATAATTTGTTCAAGATGTAAAATGCTAAATTTTCCTTTGAGGCACTTGCCAGTCATCTATTTAAAGAGGGCAATCAGAGAATCTGCTCAGTCATGATAGGTTAAATTATTTAAAATAGTTGTTTGTGGCATCTGAGGAGCCAAAAATAGAAATGAGCATCCAGTTGGCATACACTATAATTGGAACCTGAGATGGTGCTCTGTGTTTGCTTCTTCTCTCTTTCGATATTGAACTCAATCCATTTATCATTCTATTTATGGCTCAAGTACTAAAAACTTAAAAGGTATAAAATCATGATCTTGACTATAGATTGTACTAATACTGTTCTTCATAAATGTTGTACAGTTATGGGACCCGTTATCCAGAATGGTTGGGACCTGGGGGTAACAGTTCTTTCTGTAATTTGAATCTTCATACCATAGGTATAATAAAAAATAATGTAAACCCAACAGGCTGGTTTTGCTTCCAATAAGGATTAATTATATCTTAGTTGGGATCAAGTACAAGGAACTGTTTTATTATTACAGAGAAAAAGGAAATCTAATTTCAAAATTTGAACTATCTGATTATAATGTATTTTATGGAAGACAGCCTTTTCGTAATTCAGAGCTTTCTTGTATTTATTATTTGTAATCACTAATCTAATCACAAATTTGCATCCAAAAATTATAAACGTTTTTTACAGCTTTCCATTTTGGATCTGAAAATATTTGATGCCCTTTGGTAATATACACATGTGCTGGATTTTTTCAAGGTGCTTCACCTTATCACAACACCAAAGAAAACATTTGACCAGGTGCAGGGGCTTGAAATAGCTTGCTTTTGGTAACCCAGCGAAGGTCAGTTTGGTCCAGAACTTTGGTGACATCACCCAAATCTCAGATTAAGAAGCACTGGGGGCAAATTACTAATAGCATCAAATAAGAAAGCTGCACTGTAATTTACAGATCCTCAATTTCGATTGATATAGTCCATCTATGGGGCAAATTCACTAAGATTCGTAGTTGCGCCAGGCGTAACTTCGCCGCACTTTGCGGCACTTCGCCACACCTAGCCAGGCGTAGTTTCGCCAGCACTCCGCAAATTCACTAAAATCCGAAGTTGGGGTACAGGGGTAGCGTAAGGTTGCGAAGTTGCGCTAGCGTTGATTCGCTAAGCGAAGCGAAGTTACGCTAGCGATGGTTAATTTGCATACGGCGCCAAATTCAAATTTCAATGGAGGAATACGTAGAATCACTACAAATGCCTGGGAAACCTTCAAAACATCAAATAATTTTTTTTTTTGCCCTACACATGTGCCCACTGCCATGAGTTAGGAAATGTAGGGGGGAAGGAGGGGAGCCCCAAAAAATGTTTCGATCTTTTTCAGCCTATCACCCATTATATAGAAAAAACGCCAGCGTTTTTTGGGACTTAGAAAAAATGTGAACTTTTTTGAAGCAATCCCTATCTACTCTATTGCGCTTCGCCTGGTCTGAGGTGGTGAAGTAAGTCTAGCGTAAAAGGTAGCGTTCAGTACACTGCGCGCATTAGTGAATTTGCGTAGTTACGTCCGTAGCGAAAATTCGCCAGGCATACGTTTGCTAAGTAACACGAATTTACGCCAGCGTTCGTTAGTGAATTTGCGAAGTAACGAAAATGCCCAACGCTAGCGAATTGACGCTAGCGTTAGGCGCTTTGGTGCTTAGTGAATTTGCCCCTATATCTCTCTATCTCAAATATTTTTTAAAATTCAAGTTTTTCAAACTCAGGTTTTTAAGACTTTCAGCTGAAAAATTTGAATGAAAATATTCTAGAATATTAGCTTCTGTAGAAGTCAGTGGGAGGTGTTTTTTCACCAGGCAAGCAATTTTGAGGATATGACTATGAAGATTTTCATTCATCCAGGTCATGGTATATCTAGTATAGGTAAATCTAAAAACAATTTTGAGGATAAGGTAGTGAAACAGGTGAAATGTTTTTAAAATTCAAATTTTTGAAACTTTGATTTTTGAGAGTTTCAGTTGAAAAATTTGAATGCAATTTTTTTACAATATTAACTTCTGTAAAATTAAGTGGGAGGTGTATTTTCAACAGGCAAGCTATTTTTATTTCTATGCATTCAAATGTATAAAAAGGAATGAACGATGCAGTTGTATTGCAAAGTTTTATTCCTGTTTTTTTTTCTCATAAATATGTTAGCAAAACTCAGAGTTTAACTGAGATTTTTTTTATGCAATTGAATTTCAAAAGAGCTTGAATTCAAAAGTTAATAAATCTGCCTCTGAGTTTCTATTGTGTGTAAAATCCGTATGTAAAAGCTCCTTTGTGTCTATTTAAAAATGCTAATGCCAGAACTCCACATGGTTTTTATGCTGAGTCTTTTGAAATCAATGGCACTATAATAAAAAAAAAAACTGCATGTGTAAAACAGCTAAACCAACACTAGTATGAGAGTTTTCATACATTTCCAGTTTCTATGCACATTTGTATACTTGACTACACCTAAAATATTATTGCACGACTTGAACTGTGAACTATGGTGTAAAAATCACCTATGTAAACTGTAAATCTGCACCACCTTTATAAATCAAAACAATCTAACTTCCCAATAAGAATCTTCTCAGATTCCAGTCTAGCATGTTCCTTAATCTGTTAAATCTGTCTTCTTCTGGCCAATGATCATCTTGCGTAAGGGGCCAGCTGACAAATGGGCTACATGTCTCTTTTAACATTCCAAAAAATATCCCAACACCAATTTTGAGGTTTTAAATTAGTATAAGTAATTCTTGTCCGCTTGATCCTCTGTAACACAAAGATTTGTAGCGGTTAAAGTCCGCTCACCGTTGGTAGTAATTGGCTCGGGTGCACCTGTCCCGAGCCCTGCGTTTATTACACAATCCTTCACACGTTATTTCCAACGGTTGTTTGCACTCATAGATAAATATAAGGATCGGCTTACCCTCTCCACGAGGTGACCCGGGTGCTGCCGCCCCGAGTCTGTCGCTAAGGGAGACGTTTCCACAATACACATCCAAGTCGTTGCAGCGCACTCCAAAGTCAAAAAGATCGCTCAGGTAGATTATCGGTTAAAAGATCATCCTTTATTGATTTACAATAAAGGATTTACATGTCAACATGTAACATGTAAACCAAGTAAATATTAAATAAACCCAATAGGCTGGGTTTGCCTCCAATAATGATTCATTATATCTTAGTTTGGATCAAGTACAAGGTACTGTTTAATTATAACAGCGAAAAAGGAAATAATTTTTAAAATTTGGAATTATTTGGATAAAATGGCGTCTATGGGAGACAGCCTTTCTGTAATTCAGAGCTTTCTGGATAATGGATTACCGGATAACAGATCCCATACCTGTATATTGATATTGGGAAGTGTTCTCTAACAAACCTCCATATTGAGGTCAATACCGGTTTCTCTAATAGTTTTTTTATTAATATTTTGTTAGAAGATTAGATAGAAGCTGGTTTAGTTGTGGGTACAGCTCAACGTGGCTTGAAAGCACAATTCATTTAAAACATTATATAATCTATACAGTATAGTAGCAGCCATCTATTTGCCTTCAGATTATTCATCCTGAAAGCACCAGCTATTTGGTGTGACTTTGACTACACTCCTGTTTAATGGCAGGGTTTCCTTAGTTATGGAGAAATGTATAATGTTGTCTTCTTAAGAGGTCTAGTCATCAGTATGTTGGTAGAAGAGCATCTTTGATTAATACAGTCTATGGGGGAAATTTACTAAAGGACAAAGTGGCTAACACTGGCATTTTTGGCACTTTTACGATTTACTAACGGTCGTAATTTCGCCAAGCAGATAGACTCTGGCGCAACTTCGCAGTCTGACGCCAGGTGAATTTTCTCTGGCGAAAGAGCATTACTACTCAAATTCACTACGTTTTTGATTTTACTGACCATTACCTCTATGGCCAGTCTTTTCATTTTACAGAGTGATAGGCTGAAAAAGATCTAAATTTTTTTTGGGGTACCCTCCTTCCCCCCTACATTTGATAACATATGGCACCTAAACTAAACTGTGGGCACATGTGTAGGGCAATATAACACCTCTATATAATTTTATTAAGGTTCCCTGGCCTTGTGTAGTGTATTTGCTGCAGCATATACGTCCATTGTACTTTAACTGCACGCCGTATGCAAATTAGCCAACACCATCGTAACTTCGAACTGCTGAGTATATTTTCACAGGCACAACTTCGCCAGCGTTCGGTACCCTGTGCGCAACTTCGGATCTTCGTGAATTAGCGTTGTCCTGACGAATTTACACCTGCCAAAGTGTTGCGATGAGAGCAAATCATTCACTGGTTAGTGAATTTGCCCCTATGTGTAAATTGCACTACAGATAAAACACATTCATCCATGAGGTTCCTGAATGACATTCCCAACACATTCAAAACCATCCCTGTAAGTTACATTTTAACGATTATACTGGTATAACAATATTAATTGGTCCTTTTTAGCACTAAAAGAGCGTTTTGCCCTGGGCAGTTGTACCCTATAAAACAGAAGAGCCTAGGCAAAATGGCAGTGGGAAGGACTAAGAGAAGTGTAAGAAAGATTAGCTGCACACAATGTATCAACAGCATTTTGGAAGAGCCCTTGTTATCCCACTATATGCTATCCTATAAATAGTGATGGGTGAATTTTTGACGCCGGCGCCAGTTTTTTTTTTTTTGACGCGGGCGAATTTTTGCCGCAAATTTTCGCGGGCGTTTCTCGAATTAATTCGCTGGCGGCGAATTGCGCAAATTCGTCGCGAATTTGCGCCTGCCAAATAAATTCACCCATCACTACCTATAAAGGGAGGTGGTAGGTTCAAGTACTATACTGATTGTGGTGTCCAATTTTACACATTCCTGGGGAGAATCCCATACAAGTAACCACGTCTGTATAATAGCTTGTCATGCTCAGTCAGGGACTCTGCTGACAGTCCTCAGTAATGTACCTTTAGGAATATTTTAAAAATGCAGTTGACATATACAGGTATGGCATGTATTATTCTACTTGGGGACTGACGTTTTAAAAGAAGATAAAGGGTCTTTCCCTAATGGAGAGCATCCTGCCTTAAAGCTTCTAAAATAGTTAAATATAAAAAAAAATAAGATTTGTGTTGCCTCTTAACATGGATATATGCTAGCTTACCGTAGTTAACATCAAGATAAAGATGTTTCATTTGTCAAAATAGTACACTATGGGAAAATACATTTGCCGTATTTCAGAGCTTTGAAGACAATGGTTTCTGAATTCTGTACCTATAGTATACGGGTTTTTGGCCTTGCACATTTATACTGCCACAGCACTCATCTTTATAATGACAATGGCGAATTTATTACAACATTAGGAGGATGTCTTTAACTGCCCTTTTAACTACAGAGCTATTTCAGGGGGAGCTTTCCAACAGTGGTTTATGTTGTCCTCACAGACATTTAAGTCTTTTGGTGCAGTACTTTTTTGACACAAATATTACTTTATACACAATTTTGTTTTTTACATTTAACATTCGATTTAATAAATGTAATTCAATGTAATCTTTTAGAATGCACGTTTGAAAAATAATCTCCTTGTAAGAACATTTTTAAAGAGGATTTCCTTTACCTTTATTAATGCCTCAATCATTTTAAGAGCATAAAGAGAAGCATTATTCATTCTTGAAGAATTGCATTTACATGTGGATTGAGAGCAAAATTACAGATTCTATTTGAAGGTTGAAATTAAAGTAAATTATCTGTGGACTCCATAAACTGTCGGATTTATACAGCAACATGTTTGTTCTTAGGGAAGCTTAATTTGAGAACTGCAAGATATTCTCCCCTTCTCTCTTTTTTTCTCCAGATTTGTAAGTTTCCGCAGCTATTGTGTTTTTATGCTAGCTAAGTGATACTAATCATTTGTGGGAATACCTGGTGATTCAGTGGTGGTGCGGCGGCGACAACCACCCGTCCACTCCCTTCATGTGCTGATGATTGAATGACGCATACCTGGATTGAATGCGAGTGCTGCGTCTTCATCGATGCGTCTCAATTCAAATATTTAAAGGGGTCGCGGCCAAATACACGCTGCCCAATGTAGGTCTATTTTCATAGTTCCTGGGTGTGATTTCTAGTTTGTCTGTTCCTAATCTTGCCTGTCCCTGACCATTTCTAGCTTGCTCCCTGTCCTGACCTCTGCCCTTTTATTGACCACTTTTCTTGGATCCTGTTTCAGTACAGAGATACTCTTGGTTTTGACCTGGCCTGTAACCCCGACTACACCCTTGACTCCTGATTCTGTACATTCTGAAATATCAGTGGTTATAGATGGAAGTGTGAGCCGGGACCTTGGTGTTAGATCTTGGTTTTGAGGCACCTGTCAGGGAGCCGGGAGCTCCCTCCAGGGACGTAGTCTGGATCAAGGAGGAAGCCCTCTTGAGGGTGCAAGGTCGTGGTATCCAAAGGGTTAAGCAAAGCGGAAGGTCAAAGTCCAGGCAAGAGTTCACTGACAGGCAGATCAGGATCTAATAACAAGAGTCCAGGCAGAGGGTCAAAACCAAAGTAGGAGCAGGAATCAGGGTACAGGATACAGGAATCAAGGCTTGGAACAGGAACCCAGGTTCAGGGAAGCAGAACCTATTCTTGGGTGCCATTCTGGCGTTTTTATAATCAAATTTGGTGCCGAAATGACGTCATTGACGTCCTTACGCCGGCGTGCTTGCGCCGGCGTGTTTGCGCATGCGCGTTTACGCCTGCGTTGTGGCGCTGGCGTCCCAGCGCCCACGTGGGCCGACTGGGCACCGTCATTTTGGATTATTCGCCGCCGGGAGCAGACGCGCCTCTTCGCGCTCCCGGCGGCCTTGACAGCACCCTACATTGCATCACCTTCCCATTTAAAACACAGAAACCACCAGAAACATCATTATACTGTTAGGGGCACATTTACCCTCGATATTCGACCATCAAAGTAAAATCCTTCGACTTCGAATATCAAAATCGAAGGATTTACAGCAAATACTTTGATCGATCGATCGAAGGAAAAATCATTCAATCGAACGATTTTCCTTCGATCAGAAATAGCTTAGAAAACTTATGGGGAAGGTCCCCATAGGCTAACATTGGAGCTCGGTAGGTTTAAAGTGGCGAAGTATGTAGTCTAAGTTTTTTTAAAGAGACAGTACTTCGACTATCGAATGGTCGAATAGTCAAACGATTTTTAGTTAGAATCTTCGAATCGAAGCCGAAGTCGTAGTCGAAGGTCGAAGTAGCCTATTCGATGGTCAAAGTACCCCAAAAAAACTTCGAAATTTGAAGTTTTTTATATTCGAATCCTTAGTAAATGTGCACCTTAATCTTCAAATTAACTTTTAGGGGCGGATTTATCAAGGGTCGAAATGAATTCGAGGGAATTTTCAAGTAAAAATATTGGAAATTCAAAGTAATTTTATGGATACTTCGACCATCGAATAGGATGATATGACTTTGACTTCAAATTTGATTCAAAGTAAAATAGTTCCAATATTCGACCATTCGATAAGTACTGTCTCTTTAGAAAAACTTCGACTTCAATACTTCGCCAAATTAAACCTGCCGAAGTGCTATGTTAGCCTATGGGGACTTTCTAGAGCAGTTTTCTAAGTTTTTTGAAGTCGAAGAAAATCGTTTGATCGATGGCTGAAATCCGCAAATGGGCAAATTTGATGTAAAAAGTCGATATCCGAAGTTGAAGTAATCCAATTCGATGGTCGAATTTTGAAGTATTTTTAACTTCGAAATTTGATCCTTGATAAATCTGCCCCTTAGTTTGTTATGGACTTATTCTAAGCAAATTTTTAATTGCCTCCTTTAATTATTACTATTTCTTTTTAAATATTTTTCATTTTGAGGTGGTGGTTTTTTTTCCAGTCTACAACTTGAAAAGTTCCCTAGTTGATGGGTACTTACCTATTTAACTCTAATTCTTATTTACAAACCCCTGCCTGTTGCCTAGGGTAATCATAACCTATCAAGCAAAAAGTTGAAATTTAAAGGTCGTGAGCTGCAGAGCAAAAATAAGTAATAACTGTTTCAAAATCTATAAAAAAAATTAAGACTACTCAGAATGCTGTCATCGATTTGATATTAAAAGTAAATTTTAAGGTGAACAAGGCTTTTAATTTATGTAACCCTAATTTAGGGAATTATGCCAAGTATTCCATTTTGTTTCCATCTCCAAGTATGCATCCGGAACTGCTGATTTAGTTTAACAAGATTATAGAGGTGTAGGTCTTGGAGAGCAACCAAAACAGAAAACCATAACAGAAAGGCTAAGTGTAGCTAAGACGCCATTTACAGTGCAAGAAATACAAAAACCAACCCAAGTCATAAAAAAATTCTTAAAAATAGACTCCATGTGAGCTCTAGTTTATTTTTTTCCAGCTTGATTTGTTTTGAGCACTGATGGCAGATTAAAGGAACAGTATCACCAAAAAATGAAAGTGTTTTAAAGTAATGAAAAGATAATGTATTGTTGTGCTGCACTGGAACAACTGGTGTGTTTGCTTAAGAAAAACTACTATAATTAATATCAACAAGCTGCTCTGTATCCATGTGGGCAGCCATTCAAGGTCATGCCCATTTCATGGTCATTCCCTATTTCTTTATGGGAACAAAGAGGCTTAATAATGGAAGAATAGAGAATAATATGTAAAGAAAAGAGACTAGGAGAATAAAGAGGTTGAGTGAGGAGAGGAGGTATAATAGTTTGGAAAGTGGGCCCTCAACCTAAGGTTTTCTGGTGGGCCCCTGGTATCCCAGTCCGACACTGAATGGGACTCTTCGGAGCTTATATGTTATCTGCTGTGTATCCTGTGCTTAAATGGCTGCCCCATGGCTACACAGTAGCTTGTATATAAAAACTATAGTAGTGTTTCTGCAAAGAAACAGGAAACAGGAAAATAGTCCTGAACATTGGTGGCCAGGGCCCCCTACACGTTTTGGTGGTCAGGGCTCCCTACAAATTAAAGAAAAAGAAACATTGGTGAACACAGACCTCCTACAAATTATAAAAAAACGTTGGTGACAGTGCCCCTACAAGTTACTAAAGAAATCAATGGTGGCCAAGGCCCCTATAAGTTATAAAAAAAAAGTAGCCAGGGTCCCCTACAAGTTATAAAAAAATCATTGGTAGCCATGGTCCCTGCAAGTTATAAAAAATAATGTATTGGCGGCCAGGGACTTTACAAGTTTTCAAAAGAAAACTGCACTTCAGACAGGAAGCTCAGGTGCCTGCATCTTCAGCTTCCTGTGCTCTGATCTGCCAGTGAAATTTTAGTCCCGCTAAATCTACATGGGGATTGGATAAACTGGATAAGAGGTTCAAACTTCACCCATTCAATCACCATGCGATCCAATTACCAGGACTTACACTTCACTGATGATTCATAGTACAGTAAGCAAGATCCAGACACTGGAGCTTCCGCCTACCCTCCCTTCTGAAGTGTGCAGCTCACTGACTGCAGGTGCCCAGCTATCCAAGTAAGTGCAGCATGGCTGGGCTCCCCTTAAGTCCACAAACCATCCGCGCCTGGGACAGTTGTACCCCCCGATGGCGGTCCTGATTACAGAAAACGAAATGCAGCTGCACACCTGGTCCCTCTCATCAATGCTCACGGTGCTTGGAACATCAGAGGACGGCACCTCCACAATTGGAAAGAATATAAAGTGAATCCAGCACACGTAGTTTGCTCAAGGGTTATCACCCAAGTTTAATGTCAAGCCAAACAGAATACAACGTTTCGGGGGCGTACCTGACGAAGGGGTACGCCCCCGAAACGTTGTATTCTGTTTGGCTTGACATTAAACTTGGGTGATAACCCTTGAGCAAACTACGTGTGCTGGATTCACTTTATATTCGGTCCTGATTACAGTCCATATTAAGTGCACCAAATCCAAAACTTTAGTGCTGGGCATTTCAAGTCACTCAACACAGAATTGTTACTTTGGGGCTGTTGTTAATGATGCAGTATAACCCTATGTTATACTGCCCCAAACATAAATCCCAAACATAAATCTCGACATTTGTTACCAGAATCTGTCCACTGTCAATGGTATATTATCCGAGAAGTACTCGCCCAAGAGTAGATTTCAATGGGGGGGGAGGTTCCAGGCAAAGAGACCTGTCTTATATTATATACTGTATCCAAATTTCAGATCTGTATAGAGGTTGGCCACTATGTTCTGTTAATATCTTTAACAGCTTAGTTAAAGTGTCTGATAGGTGGGAGAATATTATAAGTATCTTATACCCTTTTGCATTATACATGATATACAGTAGATCATTTAGTTTCATGGTCTGGCAGGTTCCAGCATTTCATACATTTCATACAATATCTAATCCTTTATTGAGTTCCTGCTTGGGTAGATCCAATATACGTAAGCCAGGGTCGCCAAGTTGCCCTATGGTTCTGTTTTGCTTTAGCATTCAGCTAGTGTAGTTACCACAGTTGTTTTCCATTTTTGAGGAATTATTATTTTGGCCTCATTCAAAGCATATTGCATTAGGGATTTCTTGCAAGAAGAGATGGTGTATTCATTATGGTGTAGGAGAATAGTTGCCGGGTCTTTTGAAATCATCAATTGAAGTTCATTGTTATAAATATCAATTATCTTTGTCCAGAAAGTTTGTATCTCCGTGCAGTCCCACAGTATGTGTATTAATGTGCCAGGGGAGGAGCCACAGCACCAGCACTTGTCCGAAGTGCCTGAAAATGTTTTGTTTAATTTGAAGGGGGTAGCTACAGTATTTCATGTGGTATGATGGTATGTTTAGCATAACCCATACTTATCCACCTCATGCTGAACACAATTTTGTGCCTTTAATATGAAGCTGGGTAGTGTCCAATCATTACTTCCAATGTTAGACAGTAACCTTCAAAATTCTGCATTCAAAGCTCCAAGGTCCCTCTGAATAGCCCTGTTTGAAATCTGTCTTTTTTTATTCTTTCTTTTTCTCTGATTTCACAGCTCCTTATTGACACTAGCTTAGAAGGGCATGAACCAAGCCTGGTTAATTAGTAACTCATGAGAACTGCAGCAAATTAACTCATTTTAGATATATTTCAGTATGCTTTACTTTTGCTGTTCCTGACATTTTTGTATAACTCATGTTTCTGATATTCTCTACCTTTCTGTGGTTTAGAGATATTCCAGGCTGATTTGAAGTAATACAACTGTTCATAGTATTTTCTAAAACCTGAACATAGCTGGTTCTATTACTTTTCAGCTCCATAGGGATCTTGCTTGTTATCTTACCTTGAACTAGTTATTTCCTATTTGTAGCCATTTCTATTTGTCCAGCTTTGTCAGTTATGTCCTATCTTCTGTATAAAAGATCCCTTATAGTTTTCTATCTAGAAAAAGTGTGTTTCTTTTCTGTTGTGTTCAAAGAATTAAGTCTTTTTATTTGTGAATAAATATACAACTGTCTTAATGGTAATGAGCACAAGATATTTGCCTAAAGTGTAATATATAATATATTTTTAAACAGATATTTCATCAGAGCTGCACAGTCTTCTGAGAGTCTCTCGTGGATCATATCCTGTTTTAAAGGCTCAACAATTCCAGTTATAAAGCATGTGAGTTTTTTTCTTTTATAGGAAGCAGCAGAAAATGTCACTTCCAGGAAATACATTTCTTCTTGCATACAGACTATAGTGTAACTCTTTTCCTTTTTTAATTTTTTTTACCAAGGTTTCTAAAACATAACATCACATTTAATTCTTGTAATGTTCACTTAATTTCAGCAGGAAAACTGTTATAGTATGCTGCTATGTGTGTGCCAGATGTTGCATATGTGGTTTGCTCTTGTGCTTTGAAGAAGTGTCTCTAGGACATTGTAAAAAACTGTACGCATACATTCTGACATAGATATAGAAATATTTAATACCACAAAAACAGTATGTTAGGTTGCTCTGACCCTCCCCACAGGAAAATTAAATATACCACCCAGAATCCCTTAGTGATCCTCTTCTCAATATTCAATTAGTAAACCCCTAAAGTTCTCCAGAACATGTTCCCATTTCCCCATGTCTTGACAGATGTATAGACCTCCTCACTAGTGATGGGTGAATTTATTCGGCAGGAACGAATTTGTGGCGAATTTGCGTGATTCGCCGCCAGCGAATAAATTCGCAAAACGCCCGCGAAAATTCGCTGCTGAAAATTAGATGAAGTCAACAAAAACGGACGGCAGCGTAAAAAAAACAGACGCTGGCGTCAGAAACGAGACGCCAGCGAAATTCGCAAATTTTTCGGAGAAGCAAAATGGCGCAAATTCACCCATCACTTCTGCTCACAATACTGTTTATGCTTATTTTTCGCCATGGTATAATTCCCATTGTATAAGGAATAAATATGTTTCAAACGCCCCAATTGCCCCCTCCCCCAACTGGTCTGATATGTTGAGTTTTTTTACCTGTTGTAAGTTTACTATTCTTCTCTTTATGGCTATTGTCATACAAGGTGTATTCTTCACTGGCGGAAATACTTCAGTGGAGTTTGGTGTTTTCTCAGCCAGTGTAGTTACACCAGTGGTAGAAACACTATGGAGATAAGCCTACTACTTGTTTCTTGTCAAGTGTTTGCAGTGGGTTTAGTGGATTAGAAAGCTGATTTATCATATGCTGAACACTCAATAGTTTTCTAGTTTATCAAATATTTCCTGACTGTCAGGATTGTTTTTAATGAATTAATGCATTTAGTTAAGTAAGTAAGTAAAAGTTTTACTGAGCATTTCAGATTTTGTTGACTGTTGTTAATGCTCTGTGAAACGTATCAAGCAATGCTAAGTCAGCTCCTACTACGTGTAAATATGAGATATATTGCAGTTGCTGTGTGCCATACAAATTTTGATTCACCTATCATATACACGATTTTAAAAGAAATATTACATAGCAATATTATCTTTGACACTGCAATGATCTACTTATCATTTTTAAGTGGTATTTTCATAATATGGGGCATCATGCCCCAAGGCAACTAAAAACATTTAAACGCTACAAAAAACAAATATGATTGCTTTTCAATAAATCTGGTCCAATTACGAGGTCTTATTATTGCAGAGAAAGAGCATGTCACTCCAAAATAAAAACTCCTTTATGTAAATAGGACACTCGTAAAAGTAACATTGCCTTAATTTTCTGTAAAATGGGGTTCTGGCCTATAGATAAATGGTATATGACTATTAAAGGGGTGGTTCACCTTTAAGGTAACTTTTATTATGTTATAGAACGGGCAATTATAAGCATCTTTTCAATTGGTTTTCATTATTTATTTTTTATAGTTATTTGCCTTTTTATTCTGACTCTTTGTAGCTTTCAAATGGCTGAAAGTCGCTGAATTCTTTCTAAAAAAAAAAAAAATGCTCTGTAAGGCTACAAATATATTGTTATTGTTACTTTTTATTACTGATCCTTCTATTCAGGCCTCTCCTATTCATATACCAACCTCTTATTCAAATCAGTGCATGATTGCTTAGGGTAACTTGGACCCTAATTACCAGATTGGTTAAAATGCAAATTGAAGAGCTGTTGAAAAAAAAGCTCAATAATTCAAAAACCTTCAATAATATAAAATGAAAACAACCCCTTTAACCTATCTGAGTGATTATCATTATTCACATCAGTGCTTGCCCCAGTTGGGCTTACAGTCGTATTTCTATTTCTACTATTGACTCTAATTTTCATTATATCAGCACATTAATGAAAACAATATACTATTATTCCAAGATTGCCCTAAGCATTACATATTTCATTGAAATGACCTTTTGCAATAATTGGTAAACCTCCATTTTTTTAAAATCTCTTTTATTCTTTAATACTCCATGTTATTCTACAGATGTTTTTTTTTTTTTTTTTTTTTTAAATGGAGTGCCTTAGCATTTAGCCAATATCAGTAACCCTTAGCTTCTAATTTCCTATTATGTACTTTTGAAAATCATGTTTTGAGTTTCAGTGGAATGTTTGTACTATGCGGCCGTAATCTTTGGAACCCACCTCCGTTACAATAAAGCCATTTAACTAAAAGGAACATTTAAAGACTAGGTTTAGGTATAATTATTTATACGTCTGCAAAATAGTTTCAAAACTTAATTTTGGAAGGACTGGGTATAATTACTGGGCTAGTGGTTTGGGGAAATTAGTATGTAAAATGGAAAATGTGTCTAAAGAAATCCGAAAGCTGTAATTAAATGATAGGGTTTCATAAATGTCTATACTTTACACGTTGAGTAAGCAGGGTGTGTTGAGCAAATATATTTGTCATTTTTTTTAGCAGCAAATAGACGTTGCTGGGCAAGATTGTTTAACCCTCCAGTTGCCAAAGAGCTGGCTTTGTGTTCCTGCGGGTAGTTCGGAAGTGGTTAAACAGGTATACCGTTCTGTTAACGTACTATGCTTTCAAAAGAAAACATAACTAATAGTTTCTGTAAAGATCACACGTCTTTCCAACATCTGTTTTGAGTTTACTATGAAAACTGTGTCTCTGATCTCATGTGTTGAACTCCTGTATCTTTGCCACTGTCTATTTCCTGTGAAAAAATACACTGAACAATAATAGCTTTTGTTCTTAACCTTCCAACCACTGGAGCAGCTGAACAAATAACTTCCATGCTTTCCTTCGCAATAATTTATTCCACGTATATGTTTGCGCAAAGTCGTTCCATTTATTGAATGTTTCATCGTTTAAAAATCAAATTGTGGGATTCAAACTACCGAAAACTGCCATCTAATGGTTTCCTGATGCTAAACTCTTTTAGGGAGAATTTTCTTGAAAATACATCATTTCGACCTAAGTGGAGCCTTGGAAAAAAGGACCCTCGGCACTTAGCAACTTTAATGTATTGTACAAAAAACACATTTTAACCACTGTTTACTTTTTCTGTGTTTCCTTTCCTGTCGCTGTTAATTATCACTGATGTTCTCTTTGCTTTGTAGCTTGTGCGGCTGCCAATTTGATAAAAGTTCCACTGTGGAGCTTTCATTGTTCTTAAATTTCAAGATGCAAATATTGTGGCGTTATAAAGATATCGGATTTATATGTGTTCAACTGTTAAAATAAAATAGGCACTAACATAAATAAGGGCATTGACCTATCTTCCCCTCCCCATTTGGCTGTAGGCGTGTTGTCTTCTAGAAGGCTGGCAGCCATTCACTGTAAATTCTGGCTTTGCCTGAAAAAAAGGGTTAAGCTTTTCTAACAAGGCGATGACTTCTTTATAGACTAATGAACTTAATCACTGTGCAGTAAAGCTGCAGTAAATCTAGTCATTTGAATAGATTTTTTAACCTTCTATAATGGTTTTATGCAATAGGGTCCCTAGGGCAGCACAACATTTTCCTCTGAAGATTTCTGAAATGATAACCCTAGTTGTTCATCAAATGAGCCAACTGTCCTAACAGAGGACAATGTCTACTAGGCATAAAACACTAAGTTAGAGAGGCACCTAATGTTTCTTTCATAATGCCAATACTTCTATGGCCAGATAAATGTATGTAGCAGTGAGAGCAATGTTCCCTCTAAGGTGTGCGCTTGTGGGCACGTACACACATTTGGGGGCAACAAACACAACATATTGTAGTGCGCACAAAGAATTTTGTGTATTATTTTAAAATCTGTGCACACAGATTGTAGCTGAGAAGGAATTAGTGGGAACACTGAGTGCGACCCTACCTTTCTGAAGCTACAATATTATTTTCACGCCTAAAACGCAAACAGCTGATCTAAATTTCCCAGTGACACATAAGATTAGACCCAGATTTTCTTAAAGGGATACTGTCATGGGAAAAAAAAAATTTCATAATGAATCAGTAAATAGTGCTGCTCCAGCAGAATTCTGCACTGAAATCCATTTCTCAAAAGAGCAAACAGATTTTTTTTTTATATTCAATTTTGAAATCTGACATGGGGCTAGACATTTTGTCAATTCCCCAGCTGCCTCTGGTCATGTGACTTGTGCCTGCACTTTAGGAGAGAAATGCTTACTGGCAGGCTGCTGTTTTTCCTTCTCAATGTAACTGAATGTGTTTCAGTGGGACATGGGTTTTTACTATTGAGTGTTGTTCTTAGATCTACCAGGCAGCTGTTATCTTGTGTTAGGGAGCTGTTATCTGTCTACCTTCACATTGTTCTTTTGTTTGGCTGCTGGGGGGGGAAAGGGATGGGGGTGATATCACTCCAACTTGCAGTACAGCAGTAAAGAGTGATTGAAGTTTATCAGAGCACAAGTCACAACTGGAGGCAGCTGGGAAACTGACAATATGTCCATCCCCAGTTAGATTTCAAAATGAAATATAAAAAAAATCAGTTTGCTCTTTGATAAACAGATTTCAGTGCAGAATTCTGCTGGAGCAGCACTATTAACTGATTCATTTTGAAAAAAATGTTTTTTCCCATGACAGTATCCCTTTAAGGCAGAACCCGATATTGATTAAAAGTGCCCAAGATGACTTCCCTTTTTCTCTTCTGTTCTTCCCAAAATACACTTACAGAAATGTATATTCTAGAGAAAATATAAAGCTGTTCACACATGACAGTTTTGATACAGTTTTGGTCAGTTCAGTGTCTAAAATGGAAAACCATACCTGATTTGGTGCATATAAGAACAGGTGATCTGTTGGCACATTAACATGGAACAACCTACACTTGGAGTAGACAGTCAGGTCAATGCAAGTCATTGATTGTTACATAGGGATATACCAGATTGGCCTCATATGTAGCTTTAGGGTGATTGGGGAAGATAAATCTTTTTTTTTTAATTGATGCAGTGATGCCAAAGTTCAACTCAACTATGGGAAGTGCTATAAATAGAGTGGTCACT
Source organism: Xenopus laevis (assembly GCF_017654675.1). Lineage (NCBI taxonomy): Eukaryota > Metazoa > Chordata > Amphibia > Anura > Pipidae > Xenopus > Xenopus laevis. Next base: position 108,525,048 of record NC_054382.1, read on the forward strand.
AGTGAGGATACACACAAGCATCAATGGTGGGTATGTCCTACATTATCTACTTTGTCAAAGTATCATATCAAAAGTAGATCATGTGCTCTGACCTAATCTGATCTGGCGACCCCCCCCCCCACCTCATGTAAGTGCACAGACTAAAGCAATTTGACAAGCTAATAGATCTGTCTGTTTCTTCTAAAGATTGTCCTCTCACTTTCCTGATCCATTTAGTGGTTTTGCAACTTATGTTGTAAACATTAATGAGATCATGTTTTGTTTAAAGAGTAAGTCATTTTTACGGTAACTTAAGGCACAAAGGAGATCATTCATAAAGTTTGCACATTGCATATTTATTCGCAAATGGTTGTATTGCCCATGTTTTTTTTTCTGAACGCTAATATATTGCACTGTTCTGCCCGTCTTTCCAGTTTTGGGAATTTGCATTGTGAATAAATTTTCACAAATGAGACGGGTGTTCGCGTGAGTGCGGCCACTGTGCGAGGTTATTGTGTGCAAAAATAGTGTTGACAGTAAATTGTGAAACTGTTTTGCGAGTATTTTCTCCGCCAAAATAAGAAATGTGGCGTAACCCAGACACAGAGTATTCGCAATTTGCATTTTTCACCATCTTTGAAAAGCTCTTATGGACATTCGCAATGTGAAAAAAAATTGCAATTCTGTTTGCATGTTAAGTACACCACTCTTATCCAGCTTTATATATATAACCATGCGCAGGTCAAACATTTTCACTGTGTAAATCATTCAGCCCTACGCGAAGTTTATAAATTAGCCCCAGTCTGTCTTAAATATACATAATGGGTTGAGTGCAGAGGACCTCTTTTATTTGTATGTGATTTCTGTTCATTGGCACACAACAGTATCTACTTTGCTCCCTCTGGGGAGTGAGATTTCCCAAGGTCAAAACCCCCCTCCTGTGCCATCACCCTAAAGGCTCCTCAAAGGCAAGTTTTAAAGATTAAGTACGCATGCAGCTGTAGCAAAGCAATAGTACTCTGTCCTTCACAATAGTTGGCATTAACAAATAGGCAAACAGGCTGCTACAATATAGATATTAAATACTTATGGCATAGCTTTCTGTATTTAGTTCTTACAAATGGAAATGTTTGCCTGTTTTTTCACACCAGACTGATAAATAGGACCCTGGGATGGGTAAATAAGAAATATTGTAACAGCTGTTTATGTTGATCTTTTCTTTCAACCATTTTATCCCCCTTTAACAAGTAGTTTGTACATTCTCTTCCTTACAACCAGCCAGTACTTGGAATATTTTTCTTTTCTGTCTGCAATGACCTTGACACTATTTGTAGAGGCATCTGAATAATTATGTCATAGAATGTGATGGAAACCGATGGCAGAAAGCAGACAGAATTGCATGAATTAGTGTAAACAGCATGTGCTGCTTAGCAGTATTAGCAGGCAGTTAGATTTTTAATCAAGGAAGACACATAGTAATTAAATGTTGACACACAATTATAAAAGATATTGGATAACAAAGCATCAGCGCAATGCAAGATATAAGAAAACATATTTTCTGGGTGGAAAAAAAGCGCACCCGCTGCTCTGTCATCTGAAACTGTTCTTTATGAGTGCAGGGTGAAGGTCAAGGAGGTATCTTAACTCCATCAATCCTTTGGACAGTTACAAATGACCTTTCACTTTCCATGAGACATTCAATATTCTGAATTGGAGAGATACATTTTTCAGGGTTTATAAAATGGTAAAATTGAAGCATTTTATACTGCACAAGGTGTAGTTAGGTTGAAATTTCCTGAATGGCTCATTCTCCCCAATGTGCATTCAAGCTAGTTTCTCATTAACATGGAGAGGCCAACATAAGACGTGCTATATATTTTCATGTCTACGGAATGTATGGTTTAAACAGTGCTTATTAAGCTTACCTGGGACAGTCTTTCACTATGTTATTTTTCCATGAGTTTCTCTATGCACCATATGTTAATGATTGAGTCTATATTATTGACAGTTGGGTCTTGTAGTCCACTTAGCAAAGCTTAGAAATGCTGTTATAATTAGGGATGAAGGGATGTTATAATTAGGGATGTCGCGGACTGTTCTGTGGCGAACATCGGCTGTTCGCGTCCGCCGCAAGTTCGCGAACGTCGCGCGACGTTCGCCAATAGGCGTTCGCGTCAAAATCGTTCGACCATTCGACCATTCGGTCGCTAAAATCGAACGATTTTCGTTCGATTCGAACGAAAATCGTTCGATCGAACGATTAAAATCCTTCGATCGTTCGAATCGAACGATTTTCGGATGTTCGAAGTTCGCAAACTGTTCGCGAACTGTTCGCATTTTTTGCCGGTGTTCGCGAACGGCGTTCGCGAACACATTATCGGCGGTTCGCTACATCCCTAGTTATAATATGTAAACCTGCACCTTAAATATAATGTCTTTTCCTCTAATACATGTATTTCTCTCGTTATCAGCTGAAATCTGAAATGCTTTCATCAGCACAGCTCCTGTTGTTTTCTATTCAAACATTTTCAGAAATTGTTTCCCCTTAGATCCATGACAAAGAAATGAAATGCGAGGCTCTACAGAAGGAGCTATTAAAAGCTCAAAAACCGTACTCTGCATGTTCTGATGAGGTAATCAATTTTAATTGCCTGGTTTGTATTAACCTTTGCATTTTTCCCCCTTATCCTTTGGCAGTAAAAGCACCTAAAGTATACGTTTAAAATTAGGTATCCTGTTGTGATTGTTTATGGTTTGTGTTACCTTTTGTATTGTTTCCATGGTGTTTTGCCAAATATATATTTTAAAATATGGTTTTCTTTTTCTTCTTTTTGTTTGAAAACATGCATGCATTTTTAATGTTCTAATGTTTATGACCAAACAGAAACCCTTTCCGAACACAAAGGCCTACAGTCATTTAGCAGTGTGTAATGCCAAGAGTTTCATGTTGAGTTTGCAGATTCCATAGTGTGCAGACACATTTTAATGTAAAAAGGGGGGGAGGGCAAAGAATAGCAGGAACAGTAAAAAGTATGTTAGTCTCTAACATAATAATCTACCGGTTATAGATATCGGCCACTATCTATCAATTTAGTGGCCATAGAGGAGACTTAAGAGAGTCAGCTGAGCTTGGAATACCTTAGATATTAATATATTTTATCATATACCCCCTGACTTGTTTTATAGTATTGTAAATGTGTTAATAATAATAATAATAATAATCATCATAATTATAACAAGAATCCTATTACAGGTAAGGGATCCCTAATATTGAAACCTGTTATCCCATAGAGCTCATTTAATCAAATAATTCTAATTTTTAAAGATCATTTCCTTTTTTTTTATTAGGTGATAAAAAAACAGTACAGATATGGAACCTGAATGCTCAGGACCTGGGGTTTATGTTTCCATAATTTCCATACTCTGATTTCCTGCATTTTACATTTTTCATTTGTGGTCCCACCAATTTATAATGCATTTCAATGGTTGCATTTCCCTGGTTTTAAGTAATGTTTTCCCAGAAAATCATAATTTTGTCTGGATGAACCCACAAACTTCAAATTTTGTTCAAATTTGAATCGAATTTGGATTATTCCCCAGCCGAAGTACACAAAATATAGCTCAAAATTAAAAAATTTTAAATTTGAAAATTCACTTCTTTTGATAAACAATTTTTCTCCGACCAAAAAAATTGCTAGGAAGCCTATGGGGACCTTCCCCATAGGCTAACATTGCACCTCGGTAGGTTTTAGGTGGCGAAGTAGGGGGTCGAAGATTTTTTTAAAGAGACAGTACTTCGATTATCGAATGGTTGAATATTTGAACTATTTTTAATTCAAATCGTTTGATTCGAAGTCGTAGACGATGGTCGAAGTAGCCAATTCGATGGTCGAAGTAGCCAAAAAAACCATTCAAAATTCGAAGATTTTTTTCTTCTATTCCTTCACTCGAGCTAAGTAAATGGGCCCCTTAGTAAATGTAAAAACCACAAAAAAATGTCAAGGTTTTATAGAAGCCAATGGAAGCTGTGCTGATTCTATTGGACCATTTTTAATAGTTTCAGACTTTTAGACGTTTTCCGTTTTTTTTTTTTGATTTTTTTTTACCACCAGTAATTGTCCAAAAAAGTATTTTTTTCTTTTGTTTGGGTCTCCCATCTCAGCAGCCTCAAATAATGGTATCTATATTCAGACCCCTGATTGACAGTAACAGCAACATTTGTATATTTATAATTGAAAAGTTATTTTTGTCAAAATAATAACTGATGTCTTATCTACATTCTCTTTACAAAATACTGTGCATAATAAATTATAGGACTTGGACAATTTCATTCTACTGTATGTAGACTTATGATTAGGATGTTTTCATTGGTTAAAACACTCCTCCTATTGATATAGACTCTACTTTGAAAACTTGATATGGAGATAGGATGGTTACATTTGAAACAAACCGTGCATTTATCTGTTTCATATCCAGTTGCTCCACAGAGACAAACTTTTACATAAACTTAAGGAAGAAAATATTCATCTGACAGAGCAAATCAAGCAGGAGTCCCAGGATGTTCCCAAGATGAGTGAAGAAAAGAAGAAAGTGGAGCTAAAGCTGGCAGTATTCATGGAGAAGCATAAAACTGCTCAACAAAAGGTGTGTGGACACCTTCATTACTAGGCATTTGGAGTTTTCCTCCTTAAGTGCTTTCTGTCAGTTGTACAGCATGTTAAGTGACTATAACAAAGCTTGTAATTTACTTCATTGTAACCTCTAGTCATCACAAATGTCATTCGGATATATATACCCATTATTTTGTATTACATTTAGGTTTTATTTTTCTGAAGCCATTCAAGTTTTTAATGCCTTGTGGAGTTTGATCTATAAAACAGGTAAAATCAGTAAAACTATCTTTCTGTGTGGACAATTTGGTTATGACATGCAGTTAGTCTCTATAATTGCTTTACTTATATTTCTTGTGTTTCTTAACTAATGATGTGCTTGCTTCCAGAGGTTTCCATGTTACCAGTGAGCAGCATACCACCCCTAATAATTTGCTGGCATTTACCCGCTTTTGTTGCCTTCCCACAATCCAGGCCTGCTTACCCTGTTACTACACTGAGCAAATTTGATAGACCAGTGTTATAACACAAACATACTAAGTAATACTAATACCCTAACAGCCATTGATAGCAGGTTACAGTCATTTATTGTTGGTCTAGAAGACAAATGTGCACATGGTAAATGCTATAACAGCTTTCGTGTTTTATTTTTATACTCTCTAGGTTAACTACAGAGATCAAATCATTCATCACAAGAGATGTCTCAAGAAGAAGTAAGTGTTTATACTAGAATGCCCATTTACAGGCTCTGTTGTGAAATTATAAATTTTTTCTTTTACAGGGACACTTTTTTCATAGGCATGTCTTTCCCAGGTCCAGTTTTATTGATTTTATATACTTACATATGGGGGCAGATTTATCAAGGGTCGAATTTTGACGGTTAATAAATCCTCAAATTCGAACCCTTGAAGTAAAATCCTTCAAATTTGAATATCGCATTATCGAATTTGATTTTAGCGCAAATGCAAATCGAACGATTTTAAGCGATCGATCGAAGGATTTTTATTCAATCAAAAAAAAGCTTAGAAAAGTGCTGGGGAATGTCCCCATAGGCTAAAATTGCACCTCTGTAAGTTTAAAGTGGCGAAGTATGCAGTCGAAGTATTTTTTAAAGAGACAGTACTTCGACTATCGAATAGTCGAACGATTTTTACTTTGAATCATTCGATTAGATCAAATTCGATCGAATTTGACCAATTCGATGGTCGAAGTACCCAAAAAAATACTTCGAAATTCAAATTTTTTTCTATTTAAATTCTTCACTCGAGCTTAGTGAATCTGCCCCATGATATACACTTTTGTGTGACTTTTAAAGGGGCAGATTTATTAAGGTTCTAATGGTAAATTTGAAAAAATTCAAAATTAAAAGCACCAACTCGAATGTATATTTGAATGTGCGATTTATTACACCTCGACCATGGAAACAGTTCATATTTGAATATTCACCACCTAAAACCTGCCAAGTTAATTTACAAGTCAATGGCAGAGGTCCACTGAACTATTTGAATGTTACTTGCCTTCCTGACATGAGTTTTTTTTTTTTTTTGGAGAAAAACTCGATTAGAATTTGATTAGAATTTTCAGGTCAGGACTATTCGATCAAATATTAGACGTTCGAGTTGTTTCATAAATAACCTCCCAATAAAAACTTGATTTTTTTAAAAGTCTGATTTTATACTTAAAAATCTAAAAATTTTGGGGATTTTTGCATTCGGAGTTTAGTAAATAACCCTCTATGTGTAAATGTATATAAACGATCCAGTGAGTACTCGCACACCCTGGCCCTCTCAAATGTTAGAGATCCCTGGTGCACAGCAAAATGAGGAAACGGCAACCTCACGATCCAATGGCATCAAGAATTCACCGGCACACAGGTAATGCAAGCAGCTTATACCTTGCTAAGTGTTTATTGCAGCATGCATAAATGTATATAAAGCAATTTTAGTTTTTAGTAGCCCATTAACCACAGCCTGACCTCATTTCAAGGTGCTGATTATTACTGCTAGGGTACCAACCACTGCTGAGCATTTGAAACCTATGTAAACGACCTCGGTCAGCAATCATTTTCCTTTTTTTCATAAAATAATATGCAATGTTTAGTGAAGCATTAACTTCAATTTTTAAAAGGTAAACTGACTTTTATCCTTGAATTAGGTAATGTACTGCCCGATACTTGAGTTTTTTTCCTTAAAATAAGTTGTCCTATCACAATTTGCATCTGAAATTCCTGCTGTATTTATATCAGAACATTTTGCCATAGTGATGATGAACACTATTTCAAAGCAGTTGTTTACTTTGCAGAATCTAGAGTACTTAGCATGGTTTGACTAACAAAAGAAGCCTAAATGAAGCTATGCTGAGGGGCCTGAACCAATGCAGTTGCAAAGTATATCATTTTATGAATACAGAAAAAAAGGGAACATTGAGGGGTATATTTGTCAAGGGTCGAATTTTGAATTGAAAAAACTTCGAAATTCTAATTCAAAAACATCAACCAAAATTAATTTAAAATTTTTTTGGGGTCACATAGGTCCTTTTTTGATCAAATAGGTCTGTATTTGGCCAAATTTGAATTGTTCTAATTGAATCGAATTAATAGCGCAATCGATCTGAATTGATTAGAAGTTTTTACCCCCCAAAAAAACTTCGATTTTTCAAAGTCCACCAATTGACAAAATAATTTCTAGGAGGTCCCCCATAGGCGAAACAGCAATTCGGTAGGTTTTAGATGGCGAATGGTCGAAGTCAGATTTTTAAAGAGACAGTACATGATAAATTTCGATATTCGATTCTTTTTCAAATTCATATCGAATATGGACTATTCCCTAGTCGCAGTACACAAAAAATAGCTTGAAATTTGAATTTTTTTTTCATTTGAAAATTCACCTCGACCTTTGATAAATCTGTCCCTAAGAGATATTAGTCTGGGTTAGTACAGTTTAAATACATCTCTTTAAAGTTTCACAAACTACAGAACAGTAAAGTACCTTGCAGTTACATTGGGCAAATCCATTTGGCTGGCATTAATGACTGAAGAGAAAGAGGAATCCTCTGAAAAGCTGATTTAGGCTGGTCACTAATCCACTGTACCTGCTATCACTTTAACAATAGATGTGAAATGGTGATTGGCCTATTTTAGCACACCAACAGATTTTTTTTTATGATATCCTAAAGCAGATACATGAGAAATTGTAAATAATAGCACTCAAGACCATTTTATGTTTCAGTTATACCTATATCATATACAAGAACCACAAAGAACCTGTAAATGATATCTTTATATAAATAGCATTTGGTGATGTCATCAGTTATAATTGGTGCCCAATGATGCAGTTCCTTTCACACTACTCAATGAAACTTAATATAAAGTATATTACAAAGTATAACCCCCTCTTGTAAAATATTTGGATATAATGCATCACCTTGGAGGTCTGTGACCTGTGTAAAAGCCGCAGATGTGCTGTACTTGGTTATGATCTGTGATGGGACAATTTGCCGGCGTCAAAATGGGCGCCGGCGTCAATGTTGATGGTGACAAAAAAACATTGACATCGGCGTCAGAACCGTCGCCGGCATCAAGAAACATTTCCGAAGCAGGCAAATTTTTGACAGCGAATTTTCAAAGCGAAACGCGCAAATTTGCGACTGGCGAATCAATTCGTCCATCATTGGTTATGATATCAGCCTTTATCAGTGCTCAGGGATATATGTCACGAAATTATTTATAAAAATTAAAATAATACTATACTATATTAGAATAGTAGATGTCACCTTGGAGTTTCTATGACCAAACAAAAAAAACAAGGACTTTAGCCTTATAATTTAAATTAGGGGATACATTATCACCTACTGTATTTTAAAATTTAATTGGTTATCAATTAAATGACTCTCTAAACTTAGCACCAAATTTCCTCCAGCAATGTAGCACAAATGCTGGTGATGTCTTGCTTTCTATGAATTAAAGGAGCCACTACCCCACAAACTGGGAAACTAACTGTGAAACTAAATTAAGAATTACCTTCAGTATCAACCTTGATACCATATTGGTGTCTCCAGGAGAATTCATTTTAGCATATGTAATCTTTAAAAATAAAAAAAAATAAAACAATTCATAAAATTGAAAGTCATGAATTATATTTCGATACAGGGGCAGATGCTAATTTCCACGGAATAGAAGCCTGTAAGTTTATACTTATTCTTAGCAACGTTTTCTTCTTTCATGTGGCTACCTTTAAGAATGCAATTTATTTCTGAAATCAATGTTTATTTAACAGCTGTGTCTTCAAGAGGAAGAAGTGTCCAGACTTCAACAGAAAATGAAGTGTCTGCAAACTGAGGCTTGCAAGTTTTGGGAGAAATGCAATGAGCAAGTAGATCAACTCAATCAAGTATAAAAAGCCAAGCAACACATTGTCACATCAACAGGAGATATTTCTGGGCAAGGAATGAAAGTTGTAATCATCTTCTGTCGGCTGTCTTACTGCCTTACTTTCAAACAACAGAGTTTATTTTTAAAAATGCAAAAATATATAACTTAGCCTGTTATCCATCATGATTAGGACCAGGAACCTTTTTGTAATTTGGATCATCTACTTGTGGGTGGTTATTTATCAAAATCTGAAAATCTCTCATTTATTTCTGAAATATACTCCGACCAAATCTGCATGGGTTATTTCCTCTTATTTACCAATACATTTTCCAGAAAATTTCCTGTGCAGGAAAAAAACTCCAAAAAATGTTGGAAACTTTGGATCATACAAATTTTTTTCGGACTTTTCGCCGGAAATCGCCAAAAAACCATGAAATCTTTAGATTAGTGCACAAAACCCAGTGCAGATCAGGATATCTTTAGACTTCTCCCATTGATTTATATTCTAAAAAAGGTTGTTTATAACACTGTTTTTGATTAATCACGTTCACTCCGTGTACCGAAATGGCAGCAGATTATTAATATAAAGCTAATATGCTTTCTGCTATTCATAATCTAGATGTACTTAGACTTGTTTTGCTACATTGAGCCTCTTTAACACAATTGCTGGTCTTGGTTAAAAACATTTGCAAGCTTACATATTGGCCCATTGTAAATAATCTGTAGTTCTTTCCTAATGTCTTTTGGCCGTTTGCCTTGTTTGATGCTTATATACAACCTCGGCAGGTGTGAGATGCCGGATTTTTGGATTTGGACTTTATCCATCCTCAGGGTATAATAAATCCCAAAAAATTGTAGGTTTTTTTTCACAAAAAATTTGGATTTTATAGTAAAAAAAAACAAACCCTCGATTTTTCAAGATTCAAGGGATTCAGACTTTAATAAATAACCCCCTATGTCTGCTAAAAAATCATGTAAACATTAAATAAACCCATTAAGATTGTTAGGCCTCAAAAAAGTATATCTTAGTTTGGACCATGTATAAGGTACTGTTGCATTATTACAGAGAAAAAAAATAATAATTTTTAAAAATGTCAATTATTTTTTTAAATGCAGTTTATGGGAGCTTTCTAATTCAGAGCTTTCTGTATAACCAGTTTCAGAATAATGGATCCTATATCTGTAATTTTGAATTTTTTTTTTCAAACCTTATAATTGAGAGAAATTACATCACAAACATCATGAACCTTGTTTTGCAGTTTTGGTTTTCATAGTTGCTTGAACTAGCAATGTGCACAGGTGAAGTTTTTCTATTTTTGTTCTTTAAAGGGATACTGTCATGGGAAAACATGTTTTTTTCAAAACACATTAGTTAATAGTGCTACTCCAGCAGACTTCTGCACTGAAATCCAATTCTCAAAAGATCAAACAGATTTTTTTATATTCAATTTTGAAATCTGACATGGGGCTAGACATATTGTCAGTTTCCCAGTCATGTGACTTGTGCCTGCACTTTAGGATGGAACTACTTAGCTGGCAGGCTGTTATCTCTCCTACTTAATGTAACTGAAGGAGTCTAATTGGGACTTGGCTTTTACTATTGAGTGTTGTTCTTAGATCTACCAGGGAGCTGTTATCTAGTGTTAGGGAGCTACTGTCTGGTTACCTTCCCATCGTTCTTTTGTTAGGCTGCTGGGGGGGAGGGAGGGTTGATAGCACTCCAACTTGCAGTACAGCAGTAAAGAGTGACTGAAGTTTCTCAGAGCACAAGTCACATGACTGGGGGCAGCTGGGACACTGACAATATGTCAGATTTCAAAATTGAATACAAAAAAATCTGTTTGCTCTTTTGAAAAATGGATTTCTGTGCAGAGTTCTGCTGGAGCAGCACTATTAACTGATGTGTTTTGAAAAAAAAACATGTTTTTCCATGACATTATCCCTTTAAGATGAGAACTTTTAGTATGAGGTAGAGAGTGATATTCTGAGCTCTTCAATTTGCAAATTCCAAATTACCCTAGTAACCATGCATTGATTTGAATAAGAGACTGGAACATGAATAGGAGAGGCCTGAATATTACTGAAGGATCAGTAATATTAAGTAACAACACACAATGTTTTTTTTAGAAGGGAGTCAGCGACGCACATTTGAAAGCAGCAAAGAGCCAGAAGAAAAAGGCAAATAACTATAAAAAAAAATAATCAAACCCAATTGAAAAGTTGCTTAGAATTGGCCGTTCTATAACATGATAAAAATTACCTTATAAGGTGAATCGCCCCTTTAATTCCATTAGTACAATATGGCATTCAAACATCACGTAGATCTGGTCATTCATATTTTATTTCAGTGAATACACCACAGAAGTTTTATGAACTACAGAAAACCCTTTACTCAATGCCAGTTGGACTCAATGGTGCCCTGTGTCAAAGTTGCTAGCTCTGAAAAATAAGGAGCACTCTGCAAAGAGGGTGGCTGTGGAGAAAGTTGAACATATAGGAAAATGTCCAATGACATAACTAAAAACAGAATGTACTACCATCTCCCAGCAAGATAAGGTTGCCACCTTTGCCGGCATCTAAAATTGTTTGCTGCAAAAACCTCTTGCATCCTTTATTTTATTTTTAAGCACAGTAGCCTCTGAGAGTTGTAGAACAACTACACCCTTTTTTCTTATCTTCCACCTAGCAAAGGCCCTGCCTTGTGCGTTAAATGTTAAGTCAAGTGTTACCCTGCTCTACTGGTTTAGCTGGACAACAAATCTTTTGGTCTAAATTAGTCAAACATAGCATGACTTACGTATGACTCGATGTCGGCCCCCAACACCCCTACTCCCAAGAATACTCCAGACAATAATTATGGGTGAAAAAGGCGGCAGCATATTTTATTTCTTAACCTTATTTAAGCTTAATTAAAATAACCACCAAACAAACCTCATTATTATCACCACACTGAGTAGCCTGTTAACATGCATAAAACATTAGCCACTAAAGGCTGCATATAACCAAATGAATAACGTGTTGACATGTGTAAAATAATAGCCACTGAAGGCTGCATATAACATTTCACAATAACTTGTAATAACTTACAGTATTCCTGTTAACCAACCCTGTTCTCCTAAGGCTAAACCTCCATCCCTTCCTTCCTTCCTTCCATGCCTGCTGTGCCCAAGCCTAACCCCAGGTCCCTCTCAGCTTAACACTACAACGCCCTCTCGGCTACCCATTAGGGGAGGCCCACTACGCCACTGCTGCGACTCAACTACCAACCCTCCTTATCGGGCGGGCGGGAGGAAAAAGATGCTCCTCCTGCTGTTCCCAAGGTAAGACTGGCTTCGCCACTCACCCCTTCTATTTATGGCCTAAGCCTAACCCCTTCACCCCTGTTTACATTCCTACAATCCCCATAATGCCAAGCACCAACTCCCACCATAGGCCTACTCGTCCCTCAGTCATGCCCCTCTCTGCTTCACCTGTTCCAGGGGCGCTTTGTGGACTTCTTTACAATGGTCCAAATAACGACCTCATTTTCCAACCTTAGGCCAACCTTGCCCCACTACCCCCTAGGGGGAGTTCTATGTATATGATCAATACTACTGAAAAACAATAATAATAATAATGTAGATAGCATATGTATAAAAGAAAATACGGTTTTCTTTTGCTTAAATACATATAAATATTATGAAAAGCACCGTAGTATTGTTGAATGATTGGTGTGCCTTAACAGAGGAATTTCCCTTTCCCGCAAACATATACAGCCCCGCCTTGCCTTATTCCAAAGGTTTCTGGATATACACTAGGGTCAGAACCAGTGTTCCACAAGACAAAGCAGGATCCAGTGCACTTTTTTTGGGGTAATGGATCACTAACATCTGCTTCTTCGCTTCTTGGAGAGACTTGCGGTTGAATCAACAGTGAAATAAAAAATATAAAAGCTTAATTGAGGAAGAGTAAAACAAACAAAACTTTTAAAAACAATGTAATATGTGACAAAAAATGGAAAATTCAACACCAACTTACCGGATTTTTCTTTTCCTGGCTATCCATGGCAGCATTCACTCATGGGTTATTCCCGCCACTGTTAGGACAGACTTAAAACATCCTAACACACCTATATATAGATCCACCCCTTCCCCTCAAGAGTGTCTTTGTATCTTAGCAGTTAATCCAACACGGGGTGGGAAAACGTGAATGCTGCCATGGATAGCCAGGAAAAGAAAATTCCGGTAAGTTGGTGTTGAATTTTCCATTTTCCCTGGCCATCCATGTCAGCATTCACTCATGGGTTAATACCCTAGCAGTCAGGTGGGAGGGCAAATGCTTCTAATAGGTTCTTGTGTAAGAACCTCACTTTTGTTCTTAGAAAAAGCCCTTATGACATCTTTCAAGCCAAAGGTTGAAGAAGACAAACCTCGGCAGTGATAAAAGCAACATTACTTTACCTGTACAAAACTGCATAGTGGAAACATGTGGCTGAGAGGTACAGCTCTTCAGATGTTGTACCAACACTTGCATTGCTCATATTAATATAGAGCAACTGTGCTGAAAAGAACTAAAATATTTATTAAACTGTTGAAATGTACACCATGCCTAAACTGTAATGATTATTGCAGCAACCCTAAAAGAATATATGAAGAATGGCATAATAGCATGGAACTAATGCAGACAAATTTACCTTAACATATACATAGAAATAACTGCAGTATTTATTTGCCACAGGGCAGTAACCACAAAGGTGGAGAAACCCTCTTAAAATGCTGAACCCAGGTGGAGAACTTTAGTAATAGTATAGCCACTGAATGAAAGCAGAATCACACTTCTACCAACTAGACAGTCCAGCTATCTCCATATTTGCTCCATCCAACCAAAATATCTCATTAAAATTGAGCTTGAGATGGGATCATGAAAATGCTTAATTTATTTTGTATGGCTATAATTGTATATAACATTTCCAAATAGTGGCAAACTCTTCAGAATTGCATTATTAAGGATTATACCAATAGATGCACCACTACATAATAGCAATACCTGTAATAGTAGAGGATGTTTTATCACACTCCAGTATACATCGTAGGCCATGAAAAATCTGCAACAAAATCTGCAGTATTAATTCATATGTCTAAGATTAGACATGAATTACAGCAATGTTTATCAAAAAAAAATATCTGGTTTACTAGAGATGGTACTCCCCAATAGTGATGGGCGAATTTATTCAGCAGGAGCGAATTTGTGGTGAATTCCCGCAATTCGCGAATCCACCGTGAAAATTCACCGGCGTCAAAAAAAAAATGGATGCTGGTGTCTGTTCTTTTGGATGCTGGCACAATTTCACTAAAAACTGACGCCAGCATCCAAAAAAACGGAGGCTGGCATCAAAAACGAGATGCCAGCTCTGTTTTGTGAATTTTTCGCCGTTTTGCAAATTTTTCAGCGAAGCGAAACGCCCCAAATTTGCCCATCACTACTCCTCAAATATTGAAATAATGAACGAGTGTAACAATGCATACTGAAAATAATTGCACTTCTAGACCAACAATTAATATAAATCCTAAAGGAACAAGCAGTAATTTAACACATCTGATGTATGCAACAAGAATCATCTACATAAAGTATCTCTGCCATATCTCTACTAGGGCTTTATTTATTTATTTTTTTATTTGGAAAATCACTTGGTTGACCTGGTTGTAAACCAGACCATATCAATATGACCATATTCCACACCACAGTTTATGTAGACCCAATATACCAGATCATGTTCGCAATAGCTATTCTGTGTCACCACACTTTGCATTTTTGCAGAGATTTAAATTAGACTGAATATGGTTTACCCCAGTACAGCAGTAGAATTGAGAAAGTAGTAGAACCATATTATAGTTGAATACACCTGTTGTAACATAGGTGTGAGGTACCCCTCATTAATGCAATAGAGGAATGGTGGTGCTTAAAAGGATGCTATACCATGTTGGATTACTATCCAGAAAGAATGAGGCATTATTGTAATGCCATAACTACAGTATTATATTCTGTATAAGCAGTACCTAGATTAAAAATAAAAGCACAGTAATGCAATTCTGCAAAATAATTTAGAAGTAGCAAAAGATGCCATAATGATACTTACTGAATTCAATAGATGAACAAGCTAGAATCTAACCACAGTGTTACTCCTAATCTAACTGTAAGTCATAATATGGCTCTAGTAATACTTACCCTGCAGTGATACCTTAAACTGATTATAGGAGAGACAGCAAATATCTAATTTGAGTAATTACACTGAATCTAGCAGATAATATTGCTTGAACTGCCATCATATTGTAAAAATACAGAGCCTAGTAAAGGTATAAGGACGTCTTGAACTTGTGATCATGCAGAAATTTACTGAATACCGAGGTATATTAATAGTTCACTTACCTAGAACTAAAAAAGGCACATCATGTTTACCTGCTCTATAAACAGTATTTATTAGTAGATGCAATGTCCTGCTATCTTACAATAATACAATATTAATATCCTAAAAATAGCAGAAGTATAGTAATGCTAATCTGAGATAACACAATTAATATATTAGGTATAATTAACCCATCCTGCAATAATACAGAATTAACACACTGAACATAAAGACATATCAATTGTACTGAGCAAAAATACAGTATTATAATCAAATAATTAGCAATGTAATGCTAACCTACAATGATACAGCATTAATATATTAACTATATCAGGTATAGTAAACTAAACCTGCAATAGTACAGTATTAATATCCTAAGCATAACATAGGCATATTAACTTTAGCAGCAGTACATCATACTAAGTATTACTACATTGAAAATCAACACAGCATAGTAATAGAATGGTAACTTACAATACTACAATCCTAACACTAAGCATAGAAGAATTACAGCATCTTAAGCCTGCACTACAACTGTGTTAATACACTGAACACCTCAAAGATGTATCAATTTAATTAATAAACTGAACACAGCAGAAACGTAGCATAGCAATACTACAGTATCTATATACTGAACATAGCATTGTAATGTTATACTGTAATACTACAGTATTAATATAATGAACACATTAGCAACATAGCATAGCAATGATAACCTGCAAAACTGCAGTATTAATATACTGAAATTAGTGGAAATCTAGTATAGTAATGTTAATCTAATACTCCCGTATTAATAAACTACACACAGTAGGTACTTAGCATAGCAATGATGACATGCAAAACCAATATAGTAATATAATGAACAATGAGCAAGAATACAGCATAGCAATGACAACCTGCAAAATCACTAATATATTGGAAACCCAATATAGTAATGTTATTTTGTAATACTACAGTATTAATATACTGCACACGGTAGGTACATAGCAATGATAACCTGCATAACCACAGTATTAATATACTGAACATAGTAGAAACGAATACTACAGTATTAATATACTAATAGACAAGAGTTCTCTGCACTCAACCCATTATCAATATATTTAAGACAGAGACATTTTGTGCATACTGCTACTGAAAAATGCCTTACCCTTTAAACAAAACAGGGATTGTTTGTCTATATATTGCAATATATTTAAGCTGGCCAACTACGTCAAAGTCATCCCATATCTGGCCAGTAGGGATGTAGCGAACCGCCGATAATGTGTTCGCGAACGCCGTTCGCGAACACCGGCAAAAAATGCGAACAGTTCGCGAACAGTTCGCGAACTTCGAACATCCGAAAATCGTTCGATTCGAACGATCGAAGGATTTTAATAGTTCGATCGAACGATTTTCGTTCGAATCGAACGATTTTCGTTCGAATCGAACGATCGAAGCCATTCAATCGAATGATTTCATTCAATCCAATGGCTTCGATCGTTCGATTCGAACGAAAATCCTTCGATTTTAGCGATCGAATGGTCGAACGATTTTGACGCGAACGCCTATTGGCGAACGTCGCGCGACGTTCGCGAACTTGCGGCGGACGCGAACAGCCGATGTTCGCGCGAACAAGTTCGCCGGCGAACAGTCCGCGACATCCCTACTGGCCAGTCCTACGCTTGATTTTCATCTGATTCATTAAGAATTCTATTGCTTCATTATACATTTTACAAAGGGACTAAGTTTTACCTGCAACTTACTAGCTGCTTTCAAAGTAATACTCCCAAACTTGGCTGCCCTTTTATTAGACACCAGTGGGATCACCTGACTATAGCTGGGAAGGGTGGGAGCTACAACATGGAGCTGGTTACTGCTCCTGTATAACTATAACAAACAAGGGAAAGTTGTGCTCGCCACTAATTGGTAGATAATTGGTATCTGCAAGTGGAACCTTTTAGTCCCCAGCTGCCTAACAGGGACAGCCAGGATGCGAGTGCACCACAGTGCATACTTCTATGGCTCTTCAGAGAAAGAGAGGCTGAACTTTCTCTGGTGTGAGTACCCAAAACTGGGACCAGGTAAGCCTAAAAAAAAAATTCTAGCCTGAAAACAGGCACTCATCAGCTTCAGGACAGAAACAAGACACTCTTGAGAGGAAGGGTGGGTCTATATATAGTTGTGTTAGGATGATTGCTTAATTATTCTTTTAATTCTGTCCTATCAGCTATCAGTGGTGGGAATAACCCATGAGTGAATGCTGACATGGATGGCCAGTAGTGATGAGCGAATCTGTGGTGTTTCACTTCGCCAAATAATTACCGAATTTCCCGCGAAATTCATGAAACAGCGAAAAATTCGCGAAAATGCGGCGGCGTGCATTTTTTTGGATGCCCATGAATTTTTGCGGCGGTTTTGCGAATTTATGCGCCGGTGGAGAATCGATGGGAATTCGCCGCATATTCGCATCTGCCAAATCAATTCGCCCATCACTAATGCTATAACTCCTGGTATTCCCGTTTTTTAATTAGTCTTGACACTTTTTTTTTTTAATTAAGTCTTGACACTTCAGGTGTCTCTCTTTGCACCTTTGGGAAGTTTGTTCTTGGTGGTGCAATAAAAATAAAACATTCACTTATAAAAAAAAAAAAAAAACATGGTGCATGGGATATTATAAGCACACAAATTTGTGATTTAAAATGTTGTTTTGTGATAAAATAGGGCAAAACAAAAGGCAAGAAAGAAACACGATTATCAGATTCTCCTAAAGAGTATCCAATAGTATATACTGTGTAAAAGCAAAGATTAAAATACAGGGACCTACTGTATTTTTCCTCCTGTCTGTTAGTTGGAAATGTACTTTTGTTTGGTTATTTCTAATAAGTATCTTTAATAAATCACTTAGAATTTTCCCTTCATTGAACTGAATTATTTAGAATCTTACCAGAGAACAAAGAAACTTTAAAAAATCCCCTGCATAACAGTTTTGATTACAAGTCAAAAAGAAATGTATGGACTCATTCCAGTATACAGCAGTAGTTTAAATAAGCAGGATGTGGTGTGCATGCATTTATTTTATTTGAATAAAAAGTAGTTGCTAAACAATAACCTTCTATGTGTACATTTAAATGTGATACACACAAAGGAGAGGAAGCCTTGCGCTGTCCTGTGTTTCTTTTCCTAGTTTGCTTTTATGTGTTGGTTTTCACGCATGATTGATGCAAATTCCACTTCTGGCCTTTTATTCCCATCCTTCCTATGTTAAAGTGTCTCTCTTTTCAAGGTACTCTTTAATCTTCCTTTGCTGTGGCCAATATTTTTTTCTTTTTCATTTTTATGTTTCATCAGAGGAATCAGAGCTTTATTTCTTTCAATTCTGATTTAACTCATTGTAGTTTTTGGTTTTTAGATTACTTTGTGTTGCATAGTACAGTATATTAATAATGCCAGTGCCTGGCCAACCTAAAATTCGTACTAACATTTCCTTTAAGGTGAAACTTTGCCTGTGCTTAAACGAGAACTAAAGCATTATTGAAGAAGAAGGACAGAAATGTTGTACCTTATGTTTTGTGCTTCTGTACCAGCCCAAGGCAACCACAGCCCTTTAGCAGTAAAGATCTTTGTCTCCAAAGATGCCCCAGTAGCTCCCCATCTTCTTTTCTGCTGATTCACTGCACATGCTCTGTGCTGCTGTCACTTACTGAGCTTAGTGACCCACTCACAATATACAGTACACATAGGGGCACATTCACCAAGCTCGGGTGAATGAATAGAGGGAAAAAAATTTGAATTTCGAGTCGTTTTTTTGTGCTCCTCGACTATCGAATTGGCATAAATTCGCCTGAGTAGAATGATTCGAATAGATTGAGCGACAAAACGCTGCAACTATTCGCCCATTCGATAGTCGAAGTACTGTCTCTTTTAAAAATCGTTCGACTGCCTACTTCGCCAGATTAAACCTACCGAATTGCTTTAAAAGCCTATGGGAAAGTCCCATAGGCTTCTTTTCTAAGTTTTTGATCGAATAAAAAGGCATTCGATCGATCATTCGATCAAATGAAAATCCTTCGATCGAATATTCGATCGTGTGACTATTCGCCTGGCGAATATTCGCCCATTCGACTATTCGCAGCGCGTAAATTCGCCCGAATTCCCTATTCGATTCAATTCCCCAGTCGAATTTCGAGGGATTTAACCCCTCGAAATTCGGCCCGTGATACATCTGCCCCATAGAATATAAATGTCACAATATAAGGCTAATTAGTAATTAATACAGTTAATTACTACATGGCAGTACAGAAACCAGTACAATTAGCATCAGAATGTAATAATCAGCCCTGTAGTATCAGCTTATATTACAAATATTAGAATAGTATATGTCACCTTGGAGTTCTATGACCATATAAAAAAACAAGGACTTCAGCCTTTTTATTTTAAGGACAGAGTTATTTATCAATAAAGGACCCTCTAGACTTAGCACTGGGTTTCCTTCAACAATGCAGGGGTGTGCTGTGGTTTCTTCTATTACAGACCAACCTTATTTTCTGCTGGATAATTAGTGACGACCCCTAAGCTTAGCTTCTCAACAGCTGCTCAGAGCCCACTGAGCATGTGAGTGTCACAGACACTTTCCAAGATGGTGACCCCCTGTGACAAGTTTGAAGTCCTGGATCATTGCTGCTATTGAGAAGCTAAAACTTGGGGCTGGCGCAATAAGTTCAGTATATAAAATATGGCATTTGTAGCCATATTCAGTTTTGGAGTTTATTTGACCTTTAACTAGTCAGTCTAGTATAACCTACTGTACAAAAAAAGAAACTAGTCTGTCTGTCCAGTCTACCCAACAATTGTTTTGATCTTGTTTTAGTTTTTAACCCCTTTACTGACAGCATGTGGAATCTATAACACCCACACGGAAAGACCATAGTGCTGTTGCCAGAAATGAATTATTAATCAAAGAGTTAAATTAAAGCATTAAAGTGTTAAATCAGTTTGGTATGTACCCTGTGCATAGCTGTACCAGTATAGGATCTATTATCTGGAATCCTTGGAACCTAAAGTTTTTCCAAATAAGGGATCTTTGTGTAATTTGGACCTCCATATTCTTCCATACTTTGCTGAAAAGCTACAGTTTTATAATTACTGAGAAAAAGGGAATCATTTATTTGCTAAAAATGACTGTATGGAACATGGCCTTACCGTAATTTAGAGCTTTTTGGATACTGGGTTTGCAGATAAGAGATCCCATACATGTATTTGTTTAGTCAGTTAGCTTCTGCCACTTCCTTATGAAGGTTATATAATGTGTTTAATGTGATGAGAGAATCTGTCCTGTTTCGTTGGAAAATTTGCGGAAATGCAAAAAAATTTGCGAAACGGCAAAATTTCGGGAAACAAATTGAAGTCAATGGGCTTTTTATGCGCAACAATTTATATACTCGCGTAACAATTTTTTTACTCACGCAACAATTTTTCTCTCTCCAAATGCATTAAAGTCGATGCCTGTTTTTTCTTATGGCAACTTTTTGTATTGATGCATTAAAGTCAATGGGGCTCATTTATCAACACTGGGCAAATTTGCCCATGGGCTGTTACATATAGCAACTAATCAGTGATTAGCTTTTTAAAGCCAGCTGCAAGAAGATCATTGAATGCAGCAATTTGATTGGTTGCTATAGGTAACAGCCCATAGGCAAATTTGCCCAGTGTTGATAAATGAGCGCCAGTGGCCGTTTTTTCTTATAATGACTTTTTTTGTCCTAATGCATTAAAGTTAACGGGCATTTTTTCTTATGGCGACTTTTTGTATTAATGCATTAAAGTCAATGGCCGTTTTTTCTTATAATGACTTTTTTTGTCCTAATGCAATAAAGTCAATGGGCGAACTTTTAAAGGAGAAAATATTTTCAGAGGAAAAAAAATTGATTTTTTTCTGGATTTATTAAAGTCCAATGGTGTTAAAAGTCTGATGAAAAAAGTACTCCAACTCATACCTGCCAAGAACATGTAATAGTCAATGGCAGATGTCCAGTTAACAATTGGGATATTTTCTGATATTGCGCTGGGTTTCTGAAAAAAATTATAGCTTTCAGACAATTGGGCACAAATCGAAAAAAAATCTTAGGATTCTGATTTTTTTTCTGATTTTATTGTGACTTTTTCTGCACAAGAAAAATGTGCCAAGATTTATTGATAAATAGGGGGCAAAGTCTGTAGGGATTTGGTCAGTTTTCAGAAAATTGCAAGAACGTTTCAGATTTTGATAAATAACCTCCTTAGTTAAAGGGTCAGTAAACATTGTCCTTAAATGGAATGTAAAGGCAAAAAAATAAAATCCCATTTTTACTTTCTTTAATGAAAAATAAAGCATTTCTAGTAGTGATGGGCGAATTTGCGCAGTTTCGCCGGAAAATTCGCGAAATTCGCGAAACGGCGAAAAATTGCGCCGTTTTTGGCGCCGGCGTCCGTTTTTCGGAAAAAATTTTTTTGACGCCGCCGAATTTTTACCGCGAATTTTCGCGGGCGTTTCGCAAATTTATTCGCTCGGCACGAATCGTGCAAATTCGCCGCGAATTCGCGCCTGGCGAATAAATTCGCCCATCACTAATTTCTAGCATTATTCTATTTTAGACTTCAGTTTCCCTTTAATATGCATTAGATGGCATAATGATCCAGATTTAGTTTCATGGGAAAACCTTAAAGTGCATCCCATAGGGAAATCTGAAATTGAATTTATGGATAAGTTTCTCATTGAGTTGAATCTTGTTTTACACATTCTTATTCTTAGTTAGCTCCGTTTATTTTTTCCACTCTAGGGCAGTTCAGAGTGCACAGAACGTCTTGAGAATGTTGTTAAGGCTGTGGAACATGTTTTGAAAAATGCTTAGGTTTATGAAAATTTTGGAAAAGTAATGTTTATAAAAGTTTTTATTCGTCATGGTCATGATATACAATATCTTGATAAGTAAAAACCAGATAACTAAACAATCTTGAATTTGTTTCATTAGTAAACTTAGGTGGCTTCTTAATTTTTAATGAGTGGTAGGGAAACCCATAAGGGTGATGCAGTCACCAATATTGATGACTTGACTAAACTTATTCAGGTAGTCATTAGCTGAAACTCAAGTTTTATCCACAGTGTATGTTGCAGCCCCCCCCCCCCTCTGCTTAGAAATGGTTTTTCCCATTGGCATAATTGGTCTCCTTCACGTCACAGAGGGGTCTAGTTCCTGGATCAGCTCTGCACTACTGTACTGTACTAGTTAATTTCAGTAACCTGTTATTTTCTCTCTTTCTAAAATGTAATGAAACTTTCTAAAGTATCTGACAATACAACAGCCCTGGGGTGAGCGTTCCACAACTTCACAATTCTTACTTAAAAAATAATGGCATCATCAAGGTTGGGGTAACAGTAACAGATTGAGAGAAATGACAGCAAAGAAGATGAGAAGGAATTGGGCCCAGCTAGCATGATGGTAGGGATGGGCGAATTTGACCCGTTTTGTTTCGCCAACAATTTGCCGCTGGCGAAATGTCGCCGACGGCCATTAAATTCTATGGGCTTCAAAAAACGTGCGTCTTTTATTTTTGTTGGACGCATGACGCCATACAAATCTATGGACGTCATTTCCGTGGCAAACCAAGGTGAGAAAATTTGCCTGTCCCTAATGATGAGACCTTTTTCACTTGATGCTACTAGATTTTCCAATGCATAAGGCATTCTCATCACTTTTATTCTATTTCATACTTTCTAATGTGTACTTTCTCTCTCACACACATATATATATATATATATATATATATATATATATATATATACATACACAGGTATATATAGATATATCTATCTATCTATATATAGATATATATATATATATATATATATATATATATAGTATTGCCAATGGCAAGGAGAGTGTAATCCTCCAGCAGCCTATTAATTTTTTATTTATCTTTTTGTTTGTTGTGCTTTAAATAATGCTGGCTGACTGCCAATCGTTCATTTCTCACAAGGAATTTAGAGCATGGATATGTGCCAAGTTCTAGTGTGCCTTCTGTGTAACAAGCACCGAATTAAGCATTAATGCCCAAGGAAGTGTGTTGTGGGACTGCAATGCTTAGAACATCAATTGGAACAGAAATGGTAATTACCGTTCACCTCCATTGTGCAATACGTCATTACTTTTATATTCTTTCTAATTATTACTTAAACAACTGAGTAGATCTTAGCTAATTAAAACACTCGAGGGACTCAAAGCACATGCCAAATCCAGCTTGGCACAGCTAGAATCTTTGGAACATAAAGATGACTGACTTAATTTCTTCCTGTAAAAGGGAATTCAAGCAGTTTATTGCAGCTATTTATTTTTCTCCTGATATTCAGGTAAATTTTCTGAATTTTCTGAAAATTTGCTAATTTTAATGTTACTGAATTGTTTGATTTTTTTTAGTTACTTTGTAAAAATTTTCAATATCCTTTAAACTGCAGTGAAATATATTTCTCATAAAATATTTAATTTACACTTGGGGGCACATTTACTAAGGGTCGAACATCGAGGGTTAATTAACCCTCGATATTCGACCATCAATTAAATCCTTCGAATCGAACGATTTGAAGGATTTAAATCCATCGATCGAACATTTTCCTTCGATCAGAAATTGCTAAGAAAGCTTATGGGGAAGGTCCCCATAGGCTAACATTGGTGCTCAGTAGGTAGTCGAAGTTTTTTTTAAAGAGACAGTACTTGGACTATCGAATAGTCGAATAGTCGAATAGTCGAATAGTCGAATAGTCGAATAGTCGAGCGATTTTTAGTTCGAATCATTCGATTCAAAGTCGTAGTCGAAGGTCGAAGTAGCCAATTTGATGGTCGAAGTAGCGGAAAAAAAACTTTGAAATTCTTAGTTTTTTTCATTCTAATCCTTCACTCAAGCTTAGTAAATGTGCCCCAAACTGAATGTCGTTTGTCAGAATTTTTTTTCAGACAATTACTGTACTTTTTTTTACTCAACAACTCAGTCAAGTTTCCATGAGCATCATAATTTATTTTCCCATGAAATCTAAAAAAACCCTTACTCATTTAATGTGACATCTCATATGTACTAGCGTTTGTTTTATTCCTGAATTATTTTTTTCCAATTTTTGTCTTTCTGACCCTTACTTTGGTTGCCAGTTTGATAAAGCAGCATTGGTTTAGCTTTCTGCTTAGACATCATGGACTCCAGGCTTTACTAGCTCAGTGTTCCACTCTGTTTACTCTCTTCTTAGCTTTTTCTACTGCTACTACAAACTACCAGAGTTTTGAGCCTCTCTGCTACAGAACTGAATTTAATGGTTCCAGCTGAGCCTGGCTTGGCTTACCTTCAAGTAGCCCTAAGTTCCTTCTGCTTGGCGAACCTCTAGAAGCTCCTTTATTACCTGCAATTTTTCAATGCACAAAAGGACTTTTGAAATTGCTCTGTGTGCTAAACTAAAATACTTTGTAAATATACTTGACCTTTTAGCTGTAAGTGTGCCTTCTACCTGCTGTACTTAAGTACCTCTGCGGCCTGACTCTTCCTGATATTCTGAAAGACAAAAGACTTCTGCTACTTCTTAAGCTGTATCGCTGGCTGTGTTCAGTGAAATATTAATGGTTAAGGTTGACATTTCCCTATGCTGTGCATATTGCACTAAAGTATATATTCCTCAACATCATTATTACTGTAAAATATAAACAAATGCAAAGAGGTACTTTGCCAGCCTATGCAAAGAGTAGTGCAATGATTCTATAATACTTTGGAGAATTAGGGGCCGATTCATCAAGGGTCGAATATCGAGGGTTAATTAACCCTCGATATTCGACTAGGAATTGAAATCCTTCGACTTCGAATATCGAAGTCGAAGGATTTAGCGCAAATGCTACGATCGTACGATCGAAGGATTATTCCTTTGATGGAACGATTAAATCCTTCGAATCGAACGATTCGAAGGATTTTAATCCAACGATCGAAGGAATATCCTTCGATCAAAAAAACTTAGGCAAGCCTATGGGGACCTTCCCCATAGGCTAACATTGACTTCGGTAGCTTTTATCTGCCGAACTAGGGGGTCGAAGTTTTTTTTAAAGAGACAGTACTTCGACTATCGAATGGTCGAATAGTCAAACGATTTTTAGTTTGAATCCTTCGATTCGAAGTCGTAGTCGAAGGTCGAAGTAGCCCAAAAAACACTTCGAAATTCGACGTTTTTTTACTTCGAATCCTTCACTCGAGCTTGATGAATCGGCCCCTTAGTATTTGCAGTGTTGCCAAATAAATGGTGCCTTGCGGACAAGGTTTCTACACCACATTCCCATCTTTCCACTAATGTACAGTATTTTAAATGTTATGTATGCAGTTGTCTGACAAGACTGGGGACCTCCTATAACAATTAAATACTTCATAAGATTTATTTGTGTCATATGTAAGGAATGTGAAGGTAGTTGTGGATATACAGTATGTCCAGAATAAAGGCTATCCAAATTAGAGATGGGGAATGTGTTTGCCACATGCCCTTGTGTTTCTGATGCTGATCGAAATGTTCATATCATCTGACAGACTTTTGTCATTAATTAAAATATGAAACATACAATACGTGGCAGACACAGCTGTAGACAGGCCGGAATAGCCCTAGAATGTGTAAATTGAGTAAACAACCAGTATAAAAACCTTCTCTGACAAATCTGTTAACTAGCTTTATGAACTCAAGGAATGCTTTGACCACAAATATATAAAAATACCTACATACTAATTATATAAATGATGTTGGGAAATGAACTCCCTGAAGAAGTTGTACTTCTGAATGAAGTTGCGGGTCTCTTTGAATCAGTTGATGGCTAATCAAGATACAGGTATGGGATCCATTATCCAGAAACCCATTATGCAGAATGCTTAGAATTATGGAAAGGCCATCTCCCATAGACTCCATTATATCGAACTATTCAAAATTTTAAAATATTTTAAAAGATTTCCTTTTTCTCTGTAATAATGAAACAGTGCATTGTACATGATCCAAACTAAGATATAATTAAAGGACAAGGAAAGGCAAAAAAATAAAATCCCAATTTTACTTTCTTTAATGAAAAAGAAACCTATCTCCAATATACTTTAATTAAAAAATGTGTACCGTTTTTATAAGAAACCTGACTGTATGCAGTAAAATTCTCCCTTCATTTACTGCTGTGGATAGGGATTGTCAGATGGTCCCTAACTGTTGAGCAGGGAAACAATCATACTTATGAACAGCAGGGGGAGCCCCCGCCTTACTTCTCAGCCTTGCAGAACTCAAACAGCTTTGTCTATGAAGATCCCTAAGCAGCCCAGACCACACTGAATATGTGCAGGGTCAGGGTCAGGCAAAGATGTACAGTATAACAAAGTTACAAGATGACAGCCCCCTGTGGCCAACTTTGAAAGCATAAATCATTTGTTTGATTAGACTTTGTGGTGCAGTAAGTTCATGCTTATGTTTAGTATACAAAATACAGCATTTCTAGCCTTATTCTATTTTAGACTTTCCTTGTCCTTTAATCCTTATTGGAAGCAAAACCAGCTTATTGGGTTATTTAACGTTTATATGATTTTCTAGTAGACTTGAGGGATGAAGATCCCTTATTCAGAAAACCTCAGGTCCCGAGCATTCTGGATAATCTTTCCCATACCTGTATGTGTAACTGGAATTTGTTAGATAGTATTTTGAATTCCAACTTCAGTAACTCGGTCTTAGTTATGCATTGTGCAAATAACAAATTTCATACACAATGTATTTTTACAACAATACACCATCTTATTTTTAGCCCCTAACTATTGCCATTACCGTGGATGAAATGATGGTCCTTGTGAAGGCTCTTGACATTCACTTATACTGTGTCCTAATAAATAAAGAACACCCAAATATACAAACAAAATGTTCTTTCTTTATAAGATTATAGCATCACAATTAAATCCCAAGTCAGCAAACTGAAACCAAACCTGGATATTTAAATATAGATGTGTCTTTTTTCCTTTTCCCTTAACTAGGTAATTTCTTAGCAGCCAGATTTACTGAACATGTATTGGCACTAAAGTATGAGGGCCCTGATAGTTCTTCCCACTGCCCTGGCTATTCTAGATTTTTTCATGTGGAAACTTGAGATTACGTGAAAGCATAATAAATTATGTTTTATATTTCATAAAATGCTATCAGCAATTGTATGATATTTGGGGGGTGGGGACAAAAATACCCTCTCCACTTTTTCTTTTCTGTGATAATTCTGCTTAAACCTCTTGGCTCATTTTTCTCAGGCTCTTGGTCATCTTATTCTCCTACATGCACAATTGGACATGAGACTTCAGTTAAACATAATTGGAGTTGTCTTGATGATCCCATGAAATGCTTAACCCTGTGTAGCAATAGCAGAAATGTCATGATATCTGTCGAGCGCAGTGCATCAAAAGACAGAAGGAAGGTAACTGTTTTAAGGTTGGGCAATGCTCTACACTTTATATTAAAGAGGTAGTTCACCTTTACCTTTATTTTAAATTGTAGGTTTTCTAAAATGTATGTTTTAAAAAGGAATTTGTTTTGTCTAGCATCTCTGTAAGAACTGAGGCTGATTCTTCAACGCATATATAACAAATATAAAATATGGGAATAATGGTTGATAAGGGGGAGGTTTGGGAAATGAGTAGATGGAAGATCACTAGTGATGGGCGAATTTATTCGCCAGGTGTGAATTCGCTGCGAATTTGCGCGATTCGCCACCAGCGAATAAATTCGCCAGCGTCTTTGACGAGACGCCGGCGCCATTTCGCAAATTTCGCGTGAAATTCACAAATTTTTTGGCGAAGCAAAACGGCGCAAATTCGCCCATCACTAAAGATCACCTTCCCTGAGATTAGAAATGCACCAAATCCACTATTTTCAGATTTGGACAAATATCAAATCTTCCATTAATAATTCTGCTGAATCTGGAACCCTATAAGTGGGACTGCCATACTGTACAGGTGCTGCAGTAGTTTGTTATAAATCCTAATTGACAGGCTGAAAAGGGACAGTCAGTTTGGCGAAACAGTCAGGTTTAGGAATTCATGTAACAGTTACTATCAGTAAAAAAATATCTATATGACCTTTAGGGGGTTATTTACTAAAATCCGAAAATGTCTTAACTATCTTCTTATACCACTTTGACCAAACTCCTTTGCACATTTTTATCATATTTATCAATAAATGTACTAGAAAAAACTTGGTGTGGGAAAAGGCTCAATAAAATCGTTTATAATTTTACGATTTTTCAGATTATTACCCAAAAAACACGGATTCTTTGGATTATTGCACGAAACCCAGCTCAGATCATGATATCTTCCAATTGTAAACGGGACATCTGCCACTGACTTCTACATCACCTTGGCAGGTTTAAGATGGAGTACTTTCTTTTAACTTTTAACAGCATCGTGCTTTAATAAATTTCGAAAAATTCAAGGTTTTTTCCCTACAAAATAACGGTGTTTTTCCCGACCAGAAAAACTGACTTTAATAAATAACCCTCTTTAAACTCTTTAGAAGAGTTTTTTTTAGAGTCAGTGTGGCTTTAAGGATGTGCTTGGATACTGGCTAACATTGCATTAGAGATTAGCTGCACATACATTTTACTACCTAGTTGTAAGGGATTTTTATCTATTTAAAATACATATAAAAGTTTAGTGTATATGTATATAATATAAACAACTGCACATTATTTTTCATGATACCTTGATATACATCTTTTAGAAAGGCTACAGTTTTGCCTACTCCTGGCCATTAACTTCTGCTTTAAGTAAATTAAAGTAAGCCATTACAAATGTATTGCTTTTCATAAATCTGCTTAATGTTAGTAGAAAATGCAAACTACATGCCATTCTCATTAGAGAACTCTTCTTGGAATGCTACATTTGGGAATCAAGGTATGCATTTTGCTGGCACGTAATGAAGCTGAACCATTAGCTCACACAACACTTAAACAGATATTTCTACTTTGTGGGCTTCTGTGAATTGTATTGCTTTGCAAGGATTTCTTTATGTGCCTTTGGAAGCAATACAACAGAACTACTATTTTTGCATTTCAACTATGGTCACAAAATATATGCCTGTGTTTGGGCAAATTAAGCAATGTCATTCTAAGTATAGAAAATATGGTTTGGTTGTGCATTACAAAAGTTGCAGGAAAAAGAATTGTAAGAGGACACAGCCATTCTAAAATGTGTGTTGTTGATGCTATTTGAAATATAAATATTTGAAATGCTTAGGGGGTTATTCATCCAAGTCCGATTTTTATCTCAACATTTTCTGCTATGAACTTCGATCAAATCCACTCGGGTTTTTTATGCTTACTTTATTATTACATTTTCCCGAAAATTTGCTTTGCAGGAAAAAATCCGATTTTCAAAATGTTTTCGTTTTTTTCACCAGAAACTCTGATTTCTTGTGCTTTTTGCATGAAAACTCCAAAAACTTCACGAAACCCAGTGCACATCAAAAAATCATTGGGACTTCTCCCCCTGACTTACATTATATGCAACCTCGACAGGTCTGACAGGTTCCAAATTACCCCAGCAACCATGCTTTAATATAAACAGGAGACTGGAATATGAATAGGAGTGGGACTGCATAGAACGACAAGTAATAGAAAGTAGCAATAACTATAAATAAGTAGCCTTACAGAGCATTTGTTTTTTTAAGATGGGGTCTGAAGAAGGCAAATAATTGAAAAACTATAAAAAAGAAAAAAATGAAGGCCAAATGAAAAGTTGCTTAGAATTAGCCATTCTATTAAAATTTGAGATGAACCAACCCTTTAAGTGGCATGATATTCTATGTCGGGGACAAAAACCTACTGATAATAAAGGAGTAGCCCTTGGTTATTTTTTGCCATTAATGCAGGGGACATTAATACCTCTCTTAAATACCTTGATTTGGGTGCAGGGGATCATTTTTTTTTATAAATAAAACATGTTGATTAGCACTACTTTCTCTTGTACAGCTAGTATGTTCAGTAGTCCAAATTTAATCTAATGCGATTATACATCTTTTTAGTTACTATGGAAGGTGTTGTCAAGATTGACTCTACTTTTTTATCTTATTCCTTACATCTTCTATTCACAAGCATGTACTGATGATCCCAATCTTTTTGTATCAGCCTCTCACTTTCACATGTGTTAGCCTTCTTTTGCCAGTTTCATGGCAAGGCTTACACCATTCAGACTTCCTTTCCTTAAGTTGATGTTCATGCTTTCCAAACACAACAGTGTAATTTAGCCTAACACTGCAGGTAGACTAAATCAGTGTAGGACTGGCCAACCGCGATACCAGGAAAACTCCTGTGGGCCCAGGTGTCAGTGGGCCCTCATGCTGCTAAACATTCGGCCTATTTCATGGCCGTTCCCTGTTTCTATGAGAACAAAGAGGCTAAATAGATGGAATAATTATAGTATGTTAAGAAAAGAGACTAGGAGAATAAAGGTTGATTGAGGAAAGGAAGAATAATAGCACTGGGAACCTGGTCTAAGGTTTTTGGGTGGGCCCCCAGTGTCCCAGTCTGACACTGGACTAAATCCTGAAAGACAATAAGGTGTTTAAACTTGCCCATTGAGCACTGTACCAACAGAAGAGTGAAAGGCTGTTAAAAACATAATGAGTAGCAAATCACTAATAATTTAACAGAAAAAAATACTACTTATAATGTGTGGTTCATAAGAAAAGATCATCAACATATGGAATATTATTTATGTCTCTATCTAGATCCCAGTTAATTGTTTGTGGTAAGGATGCACCAATTCCACTATTTTGGGATTCGGGTGAACCCCTGAATTCTTTGTAAAAGATTCAGCCAAATACTGAACTGAATCCAAATACTAATTTGCATATACAAATTGTTTTGTGAAAGAAAATTCAGATGATTTTAAGGATTCGTTTTCAGTTCGGCCAGGCACAAGGATTCGGCCAAATCCTGCTAAAAAATACCAAATGGAATCCTGGATTCGGTGCATCCCTAGTTTGGGGTTTGTCCTCCAGACTTGATAAACCTGAAGAGAGTGTGTGTGTGTGTGAAGTCATGGGAAGCAAGATGAGCAGAGGGCACTGCAGCAGAGGAGTCATCTCCTGGAAGAGGTACTGAGTTTAGGTAGTGTAAGGCCTAGTGGTGTAATAGTACACTCTAGGAAGTGTAGGTGAGAGAGCTAATTGGCATTGGCAGCTATGGCCCCAACTAGGAGTGAGTGGGCATAGTGTTCCCAGTGGGAATCCTGCAAGCTAGTTTTTAAGAGGAAAGGCTAGGTCCGGAGAGTGAGCCGGCCAGGACCCAGGAGAGGTGCCTGCGAGCATGTGTCTCCCCTGGCATGTGCTGTTACAGCCAATGATCTGCAGAAGGCTGGAAGATTGAAACCTGTGAATGTGCTGCTGTTCTGCTGAGGGCTATGACAAATAAAGAGCATAATTGAACTACAACTCTCTGATTGTGTGTCGTCACTGGAGGCTTCTGAACTGAAGGTCAGTTACCACTTTTTTTAAGTATGTATGTATATATAAATATATATATATATATATATATATATATATATATATATATATATATATATATATATATATATATATATATATTACATATATTAATTTTCACATGTTATCAATCAGCTTTTGTAGTGAAATTATTCTCCATATAACACATAGCAAGGCTCTGTTTAGAAATTGCTTTTGGTGTTTTCTGTCTTTCTCCAGCATACAGTGCATTAGCATGAGCAGTCATCAGATGTCTCTAAAGAGTATTTGCCAGTTTACAGTATAAGAACATTCATGAGAAGTGTCTTTCAGTGAAGGTGATGTCACTTGGTTCATTAACTGGGCTGTGTATCTAAGGCCTTTCCTTGAGTGACAGTTAAGCATATAAAACGATTGAATTTTGCAGCACGCTTAGCTTCTCATCTTGCACACAAGACATATGAGTTCTTCTATATTGCAATGGGAAGGAAAATCTTGCATTGTTTGAAATGCTTGCAATTTTTTCAGGTTGTTCCTTTGATGTTTATAATTATTAATGCATAATATTTTAATATGCATAATATTTTGACTATAAAACAATAATATATATATTTTTTTTCTATAGCCTATACATTAACCCTGCACTCTTTTGAATTATCTGTTAAAATGACGGCATTGTCAGTAGTTACAATACCATGTATAATGGCCAAGCTAAGACTTTGCCCTGAAATCCATTGTCACTTGAATTTCATGGCCAGACGTAGTCCTTTAATGAACTTTGTAAAATATAAGCTTTTTTTTATTATCAGAAGTAGAATTATCAATAATAATAGTCTAGGCTTACTCAGTAATTTGACAATTATTTGCTGAATGCAATTTTCTAATACCTATTAGTATAACGTAATATTGTTAATAATGTTCTGTTATTTCTCTCCATTCTACAACCTCATTACCTCAGTGTTCCTTTGTACAAACATATTGTATGTATATATATGGACTGTATACGTTAAAGCTTCATAGCAGTCTAAATAATAACCAGAATTCCCAAGAAACAAACTCTAATAAATTGCAGTAATCTGCTTTTCGGTATTGAGGGTGTATGTACGCCTATGCCCATTGATCTTCAGATATAACAGAATGGTTTGCTTTGGGTATGATTATTTTTAATATTGTAAATGTCCCTTGAAAGGGATGCCATAGTTGTATTAAGGTTTGGTTATGCTTAGATTTTCTGTGTGACTCAGAGACTGGGTGGTCTTGTGCAATTTACAAGATGAAAATAGGATTGGAGTCCTTTTAATTATTGTGTAGATAGAGTATGTCATTCATTTTTCCTTCCTTCAGGATTGAGGAATCAGGATTGCATATCTTTTCCAATCCTAGCTTTATTGTACTGGTAGTTCAGTCACTTTAGATGGGTTAAAGCATTGAGTACATAAAACCCTGGGCAAATTATAGGTGAAGGTTCTAGCTACCATCCCGAGTGAATTATGCATGATATACATAACAAAGAAAAGATAAATCAACTATACTTCTGGCTGTACATGTCATGCTCACCAGAACAGGAATAATCTTATTGATCCTAGCAGAAAATAAATTGGAGTAAAATAAACTCAGCATATGAGCTACATTCATCATGGTACCAAAATGTTGTTGTGACTGCAATGATGTAAGCCCCCACTCCAGATGTACTGATATTGGTGCATCCAACACTGTCCAATTATAGAGTTGCATGGTCACCACAAAAAAAACAAAAAAAAAACTACTCGAGCTTTAATGCCTTTAGCAAAATTTTTGGCATTTCTCAAGTTTTTGGAGAAACTGGACAGATTCGTCATCGATAACAGGCACCTTCAACAGTACTAAAATAATAAGGACAATAGCTAGATGATATAATGCAAAGTTACAAAACCAGAAATATATATGAAATCTATTATATGTAGTGATGGGTGAATAAATTCGCCAGAAACTAATTCACAGTTGAAAAATTTAACGACCAATTTTAATGACCAAATAGTCGCATGTATAAAAATTGACGCGCATCAAAATTATTTTGACAACCATTGACTTCAATGCATTTTGCAAATTTTTCACTGTTTCGGAATTATGCAGTAAATTCGCAAATTTTCCGACGAAGTGAAGCGGCACAGATTCGCCAATCACTAATTATATGCTCTTAAAAAATCCAAAACCAAATCAAACTAGATGCTTCATTGATAAAATTGTTACATACAAAAAAGAAGCCAAATCAGCAAAAAGTTGAAAAATCTTAGCATAAATAAGAGACCTAAGGGGTCATTTATAAAGTTCGCGCAGCGCATATTTTTTCACAAATGGTTGTTCGCAAATGTTTTTTCGTGAACGTTAATATATTGCAAGGCTTTGCCTGTCTTTCCGTTTTTTGCAAATTTGCATTGTGAATAAATTTTCGCAAATGGCGCACAAATGAGACGGGAGTTTGCGCGAACGAACCCAATGTGTGAGGTTGTTGTGTGCGAAAATATCGTTGACAGTAACTTAAATTTGCACTTTGTGAAACTGTTTTGTGAATATTTTCTCCGCCACTAATGTCGTAGCGTAATTCATTCGCAGATTGTGTGCATAAATATTTGCAATTTGCGAATTTTGACATATTTAAAAAGCTCTTATAGACATTCGCATTGTGAAAAAAAAATTTGCAATTCTGTTTGCACCACACTTATTCAGCTTTATAAATGTAACCATGCAAAGGGCAAATATATTCACTTTGCAAACCAATCTGCCCTGCGCGAAGTTTATAAATGAGCCCCACAGAGTAGTAGATAAAGTACATTAATTATGTGAGTAGGAGTAGAAGTATATCTTGAGTCATTGGTTTAGTTGTAAATCATTTAAAGTGAAGTTCCACTTGAGCGGTGAATTTTTAGTTGTGTTCTAAAATGGAAATTGATGCTGCTTGACAAATACCAGCAATGCTGCAGTGAAGCTAAATGTGGAAATAAATTACATCTAAGTTCCGCGCTTTCTTAAACATATCTGTGACCAAAGCGACAAAACAATGCGCCCTCCCCACCATTTTGTATAGAGTGTCCTGCCGAGCTCCAAAAATCTCAAGTAAAGAGATGAGAAATAAAACAGCGTCCCACTGTGCTGACATTTTTATACAAAAACTTTGGGCCATCTGCTTGGGCTCAAAGAACTCTTTGTCTTGTATTGTTTGTGCTTTAACACAACAGACAAAATATTTCATTTAATACTTTTTTTGTTGGGGGGAGAGTCCTTGAATGATGTATTGTGCTTCCCACACAACGTATGTTGAAACGAGTTGATATATTTTTGGGTGATTTTGGAGTGTTAT
Source organism: Xenopus laevis (assembly GCF_017654675.1). NCBI lineage: Eukaryota > Metazoa > Chordata > Amphibia > Anura > Pipidae > Xenopus > Xenopus laevis. The sequence continues at coordinate 108,560,217 of NC_054382.1, forward strand.
TTGTAATATTGTAACTATTGACCACCTACACACCCCTTTTCTATTACTTATATCATAGATTTACAGTTACACAGTACACGTTGGTGTACTGATATTCATACATCTTATCACATATATGCAATTTACTCGTACTAAGATAAAAGGGGTAATTTCCCCTATTTCCTCTCCTAGGCACAATAGCGCACACCCCTTAGTGCTCATCTAACATGCACTCATGCTCCACAAAGTTGTCATGGGGGTTTCCCAGACTGGATTTTGTCAGGAGTGTCTGCGACATGCACATGCTCAGTGTGCAGTGAGATGCTGTTCAGAGGCTAAGCTTATGCGTCCTGACAAATTACCAAGCAGAAATTGAGGTTTGCCTATCATATAAACTGCTGCTAAAGGGCTGATTATTAAAATCTGATGCTAATTGTACTGTTTCTGAGCTGCCATGTACCAAAAATGATATACTACTCAGCCTCAGCTCTACATTATGTAATTTACATTATATATAGTCAGTATATTGTCAAGCTCAGTAACTGACTGAGTGCGTGCAGTGAATCAATAGAAAAGAAGATGGGGAGTTACAAGGGCAGCTTTGGAGGTACAGATCTTTACTGACTAATGCATAGCAAATAGCAAGGAGCTAGCTACAGGCATTCAGTCATTCTGCAAGAGCAGAGAACAGTGGGAAAAGTGCAAAAAAAATGGCCATTGGGGGCCTTTCCTTGAATTTTGCACACTACTTTCTGCAAAGTAAATGACCTCTATCCCTGAGAATGGAGAAAAGCTACTCTAGGTTTCAGGACTGAGGAATCCATATGGCATTTTTGTCTCCAATCGTAGGTCTATTGAAGTTCCCAGCTGGTAGTTCAGCCACATCACATCATCATCATCATCATCATCATCATTTATTTATATAGTGCCGGCAAGATATGCAGTGCTTTACCTTAGTTATAACAAACAGGGTCATGGGTACAAGCAGTGGATACATTTTAGCTGTGACATTGTTTAAAGCCCTGGGCAATTTGTAGGTGTAAGTTTTAGTTACTGTCCCAAGTGATTTATGCATCTAAGTGTGATATACTGTACTATACATAAAGAAGGGATACTGTAGGAATCAACTGTGCTTTTGCTATCCATTGATCTGTTGTTATAACTTACTATTGCATTACACAGATACTATTTTTGCTGCATTGCTCTTCTGAAAAAAATATTGATAGAATCAATGTAACATTTTGAAGACCCTCTTAATAAAAGTATTTATTTGTAAATCTATAGAGTGTTGAGAGGTTGGATTCAGCAGTTCAAGTGTTTTAAACGGATTGTTCTTTCAACCATAACCTACAATAGAGCTATTCTTAGTTAACTTTCAGCCCAGTGCACTGCTATTTGGATGTATTTTTCCTTTTAATCCATGCTTTGTGCAGGTTCCAGCGTAGACCAAAACAATGCTGCTGTTTCAGTAAATGTAGCGAGGCAGTTGAGTTGTTGTTGAACAAAGAAGTTATACTGACTGACTGCAAGATACTGAATAAAAGATACAAGTGCACAGCTCTTAGTCTCTAGTGGTTGGCAGCTGGAACATGCAAGTGGCAGGTGCCAAATCACACCCTAGAGTACAGCGTTCAAAGAAGAAGTAAAGCAAGTAAAAGGCTCAACCTTGTTTTTATTAAGACTTAGCATTTTGTTTACAGGGCACGAGGATAGCAATAAAATGTAGTTATATTTTGATATACACTACATGATAGAGTGTATTTTAAAAATAAAACCAATGTCATAATGACAGGAGTACTGGCCCGGGGTTTCAGGAAAGTAAATACAATCACTTGGGGGTGCCTAACATTTGGCACCCCCAAGTGGAAGAAGATTTTCCTTCTCCTTTAAAAGTGAATTCACCATTTTTGGCCTCCTTAGACCCTCAGTAGCTGGAGCGATGAATGCTCCTGAAGAACCTTAGGTGGAGGTAGTTCTCATTAGGAGTAGTTAGGGTGAGGCCTTGTTATAGGCCATGAATTCTTATTTCATCCTAGAGCCCTCAGCTAGACCATCCATGCCTGAAATATTCAGATAGAATCTGAGCATTGAGAGTTGGAGCTAAAGTTGTCTGTGCAAAGTATTTATGCATGTATTATGATTCTTTGTGATCCCAGCTCTTCGTTTTTAATCTAATAATCAAATTCTACTTTCAGGCTTCCAGAAAGTGCCAGAAATGCAATTTATATGATATATGTTTCCAAACAGTAAAGTGTTATGTTTCCTTGTATTTATTCATCAATTATCATTAAATCAGTGGACTGCAAGACTGGTTGTGAGATTTCTGTCAAAAATATATGTATTAGTTATTGTTTAGTCAATTCAGTGACTGGCTGCTTGTATCTACTCAAAGAGAGGCATCTCCTTGAGTATGCAGTGTAATTTTGGGATCCAGTCCTTAAGAAGGATATAAATGAGCTGGAGAGAGATATGCAGAGACTTGCGGCTAAACTAGTTAAACTAGCTGGTGTGCAACAATTTTTATGTGCGCAACAATTATTATGTACGGCAATTTATTTTTAAATTCACCGCAAATCCATGCCTGGAGAATTTATTTGCCCATCACTAACAGTGAGGTTGTGGAATGCACTGCCAGGTAATGATGTGATGCAATTTTCTATCAATGCCTTGAAGATTGGCTTGTATAATTTCTGGAACAAACAAAATATCCATGGCTATTGGGATCTCAAGATCTGCAGTTAGTTTGTATAGACATTGGTGTGTATATATAGTTGCCCCATCATAAGCTTTTTTATTTTGTCTAATTTTGGCCCTAAACACAGAGCAAAGCTTGGAATATTTGGAATTATGACTAAAATCACATAGAGACGCATCAAACTGTGCTTGAGATTGACCAGCCAATTATAGAATTATTTTCTTTGATAATAACTCTCTGGCTTTGAACTGTGATAATAATAACAACATTATTATTATAGCATATACCTTTGTATTTATTTTATGTTCACTGCATCTATGCAATATATGTTGCTAACCAAAATAAACTCTCCATTATTATAGTAAAAAATGTCAAAATCCCTTTATTATAGTTAAAATTACCCACAAACATGTCCCTCTTAATGGCATAGCATCTCTTTTCTGTCATAAATGATGATTGTAAATTTTTAAGATGTACACAGCTGTTTAATGAAACATGACTCTGTTGTCTATTAATGTATATCTGCTGTCTTTTCATATTTTATTCTTTGAAATGGTTATTTAATAAAGAATATTCCAGTAAATACTGAATAAAGATTACATTTATTTGCAATTATTTTTGCTACCGTATACTCGAGTATAAGCCTAATTTTTCAGCCCCCAAAATATGCTGAAAAACTCTACCTCGGCTTATACTCTGTTCAATCGCAAAAAACGGTCGCCAGCGTCTAAGAATAGTCGCCGGCGTCCAAGAATAGTCTCCAAGAATAGTCGCCGTCATCCAAGAATGGTCGTCAGCATCCAAAACCGAGACGCTGGCACCTCCAATGGGAGCAGAGACCCTCAATTTTTTGATTGAAACTTACCAGAAGCTGCTGCATTTCTCACCCTAGGCTTATACTCGGCGTATACTTGAGTCAATAAGCTTTTCCAGTTTTTGGAGGTAAAATTAGGTACAGTACCTCGGCTTATACTCAGGACGGCTTATACTCGAGTATATACGGTATATGCAGAAACCACTTTCAAAACTTTTCAAAAATGTAAATACTCTCATTATGGTTAAATGTTGGTGCTGTGACCCCTTTTATGCTTCTGCATAGTTGTTTACAGTAAAGTCCATATCATATCAAGATCTGGGTAAATAAACACTTTGGTAAAGGATGTTTTGCCCTGAAACAACTGTGCGTTTGTAAAAGTAGATCTTCCTTATGCTCTTTCTTGCTAGATTGCTAACAAAAAGGAAACAATTCAGAGCCTGAAAGCAGAAGTATTGATTCTATGGCATCAGTATAAGGAAAAGAGCGACCAGGTAGAAACCTTTGAAGGCCTGATTGACCAGTTGACTGGAGAGTTGCATTCCTCCAAGGATGATGTTAAATTGAACAAAGAACAATGCCAGCAATACGAGCAGCTAGCAAAAACAATGAAAGATGAGGTTGAATGTCTTCAAAAGCAGGTACCTTGTCCTGTTTGATTTTTCATTTTGTTTTAAAGTCTGTATTTTTCGTAATCCTGTTTATGTTTTTCTATTACTATTATTTTGCCATTGTATATTAATTTTCAAAGGGGGTTGGATTCCTTCTTAAAAAAATTAAAGTTTTGTTAACGTTGGGAAACAGAGTAGAACAACTGATTCCTTGTCCTCTGTTTTATGCTGCTTACAATGGCAAATTATCAATAATACCTTCTATTCTGGGAAGAATCTGCTTTTAACTCTGCTGTTCTGCAAGGCAATTCTCTATTTGCAAGTGTACAAAGAATAAGCCCCACTCTTGTTCTCTTTCAGAATAAAAGGAGATGTTCATTTGGTTGAAATCAAAGCAGCAACACAGCATCATTTAATTTACCCTAAAATGAAGCTTTAGCAAAATTCTATAATAGTGAATGACAGAACAAAAGAGACACTTTCACACATAGAAGTTCACAGTCTATTTTTCCCGAACGTATTTGTCCAAAATTACTTGTCTTCATGGGGAGTGACAGAGTATATGAATCTGTAGGCATGAAAGTGACACTTTCTGCAAAAAAAGGTTCTTCTCTGAAAACTATTTATATGATTTAGTCAATTAAAGCAGTTTTGGATTTTTTTTCCACTTTAAGCACTTTAAAGAAAAATATTTTTCTTGAATGCTTGCTTGAATGTTTTTTTAAACAAATAGTTATGTCTGCTATTCCACAGTTAGACTTTCAGAATAAGCTGTATTATTTAAGAACTCCCAAATATTTTGACTCTGCTTACTGGCCCAAACCAAAGTGAGCACTTAGTATAAGCCATTCTGCTATGGGACACGGGGTGTTTTTGACAGGGGGTCCAGTACAGGGAGGTATCTTTGTGCTACTGAAGCCACCTCCACTAGTGCAAAATCTAGTAAACTGCAATCCATTGGTATCTTTAAGATATCAGTGTCAGTTATTAATTACAAATGTTTGTATAATTGTAATTCCCCCTGTTCTGCCTGTGACATCACTGAGCCCGGTTACAGGCAGGGGAGTGACTACAGGCAGTCTGGGAAAAAGAGGAGGATCCAGGAAGAACCTGGGTTTGGAGCCAAATGTAAGGGGTTGCCAGAGAGAGGTTATAAAAGCACCCCTGCTGCAGCATTCAGTCAGAACCAGTGTTTGTGAGACTGTCCAGGAGTGCAAACAAGCTGCTGTTTCATGCTGTTCAGTTTTGGTTGAGAGTTCTGCATCTCTTGTACAGTGAGAGCCCATCCTGTTCCCTGCGATGCTACTAGAAACTCAGGAGGTGAAAGGTGTCACTGTGGAGATTGACCCTGCTGCACAGCTGCCTGTAATCTCCAGTGTGACTGCCTCTGAGAGCACCACAGGGAGTGAGCCACCCAAGGGAGAATATTGGCAAGGATACAATCATGGGGCCCTGTTTTGAGGACAGGTCATGTGAATTCACCTGCCACGTGGGAGCAGCTGCTAAGTTCCAAAGAGAGAGGTACTTTTGGGAAAGGTAGTGCTACCTGGGGTATAAGAGCTCTTGGGAAAGGACATTCTATTTGAACTGAACTGTGTGTTCATTAAAGGGCATGCAAAGTCTAAAATAGAATAAGGCTAGAAATGCTGTATTTTGTATACTAAATATAATCATGGACTTACTGCACCACAAGCCTAATCAAACAAATAATTTATGCTTTCAAAGTTGGCTACAGGGGGTCACCATCTTGTAACTTTGTTAAACATTGCAAGACTAAGACTGTGCACATGCTCAGTGTGGTCTGGGCTGCTTAGGGATCATCATAAACAAAGCTGCTTGAGTTCTGCATGGCTGGGAAATAAGGCGAGGGCTCCCCCTGCTGTTCATAAGTATGATTGTTTCCCTGCTCAGCAGTTAGGGACTGTCTGACAATTCCTATCCACAGCAGTAAATGAAGGGAGAATTTCACTGCATACAATCAGGTTTCTTATAAAAACGGTACACACTTTTTAATTAAAGTATATTGGAGATAAGTTTCTTTTTCATTAAAGAAAGTAAAAATGGGATTTTATTTTTTTTGCCTTTACATGCCCTTTAAGGGCTACAAGCAACAAATAAATATGGACAAATTAATGGCTCTAATGTGCTTCTGGCTTTGCAGCACTGCTGTATGGATATTCTGCCTGGCATATTACCTTTTAAAGCCTCCTATCCGTTTCTTCATTGGGTTCTGGGATAGATATTTGCATATTTATTCATGTGCACATTGCATATTTCACATTTTGCGTCTTGGTGATCGTGCCAATATCTTTAGCTGACTTTGATTATCGTCTTGATGGGAGATTTCATTGTTTCACCCTTATGCTAATGTGCTGTGCTAAGTAAGACAGTTTATTAAAATAAAACAATTGTCACGGTGCCACAAGGCTTAAACATTTTTTCAATTGTTGTCAACAACGATTTTACATTTGCAATGAAAAATGTTTAACATTTGAACCAACTTACAAATTGCACAAATAATTAAAGGCTCGTGTTAAATACATAGACAGTCATTTAAATTTAGATCTGCAATAACATTTACTATTATTCTCTGAGGCTTTGACTGCTTGACAGAAACAAAGTACTCTGGGATTAATTTCAAGAAATGGTGCCAACTGTGTGCAATTTGCTGTAATTAAGACATGAAAGAGTACTAAATATTCAGATTAAAAGGGCCATGATTGAATGTGATAGAGAATCAAGGTGTGGCAATGAGCCAATAAATAGCAGTCACTCAGGATGAGTGCAAAATATTAATTGATTTGAAGCGTACGCCAATAAAATATTACAATAAAGCAAACCAGATTAGACTAATTACTGCAGGGAGAATAAAAAAAAAAAGAGTGATTAAACAGAAAACGTGAATGCTTCCTGAAGTGAGATGTAACTTGTTCGTTCTGCAGTATTTAGCCTGGTAATAAAATGGGGTGAAATGTATGCAAACAATCTCTGGCACATTCCACATTCTAATTACTAAATTCCGCTGGATCTAATCTCCCTAGTAATGAATTTTTTAAAGCAAGCACTGCACCTGTATGATCTTTCCTTGCTAACAAGAGGTTGGCTGTGTGCAGTCTGTAATAATGGAATTAATGAATGTTTACATAAATACATAAAATATCTTTGCTGTTCCTGAGAAACATGTTTTTTTTTTGTGATATCCCGTTCCGATACCGCTTTAGGCAACTCATGAATAAAATTAATTCCACGCTATGAATGTATGCCTCCCTGACCCAAATTAACTTTGCATTGAGGAGAGGTTCAATTTTATTTTGTGCCTTTGATTTCCAAGTCTGTTCTCATCACCTGCTCAAAAGTTTGTGCTACTGGGAGGTTTTTACACAAGAACTTGCAGTTAGAAAGATAGTGAATACATTAGACTGTCCAGGTGCAAACTGGAGAATTTTTACATTTATATACAGATGGAGCTGCGTTAATGGGAACTACAGAGGGAGCAGAGTTACTTATTAAGCCTCTAACACACAGTACTACATAGCATTGAAAATCCCTATTGATAATTACGTAATGTGTACAGTGACCCAGGGTGTCCAAATGTTATACAGTATGAAAAAAAATTAATTAGAGGACTAAACCCCATTATTTTTATGGGTTTGGGTGTTTTTAATTGTGCTGGTATATTATAATATGCTATAATTATGGTTATGATCAACACTCTCTATGCTTCTTACCTAGGACAGTTACTATAGGTTCAATTCATGCAACTCTCTTCCAAATTTCCATCAATGTAGCCCAATTCTGCTTTCAGCCTTGCTGCAACTGCTCAGGGCTCAGGGAATTCAAATAGTTGCTTGCAGCCTGGGAATTAGTTTAACAGCTGTTAGTATGTTGAAGAATGGCTAATGCTAAGCAACTTTACAATTGGCCTTCACTTTTTGTTTTATGTATATTTTTTTAATCATTTGCCTTCTTCTGACTTCCAAATAGGGATCACTGACCCCTTTTAAAAACAAATGCTCTGTAAGGATACAAATGCATTGTTATTGCAACTTTTTATTACTCATCTTTCTATTCAGACCCTCTCCTATTCATATTCCAGTGTCTTATTCAAATCAATGCATGGTTGCTAGGGTAACTTGAACTTGAAACCAGAATGCCAAAACTGCAAACTGGTGAGCTGCTGAATAAAAAGCTAAATAACTAAAAAAAACAGAAATAATGGAAAATTAAAGCTGATTGCAAATTGTCACAGACTATCACTCTCTACATCATACTAAAAGTTTATTTAAAGGTGAACAGCCCCTTTAAAGGAGAAATAAAGCTACAGCGGCATTCTATTGCCAATAGATTAGACGCAATAGTGCAAGCTAGAATGCTATATTTATTCTGTAGAATGCTTTACCATATCTGAGTAAAAAGCTCTAGAAGCTCTGTTTGTTTAGAATAGCAGCTGCAGTATTAGCTTGGTGTGACCACTTCCTGCCTGAGTCTCTCTCTGCTCACTTATAGCTCTGGGCTCAGATTACAGCAGAGAATGGAGGGGGGAAGAGGAGCAAACTGAGCATGCTCACGCCCAGGGCAACGAGGTTTAAGCTAAAGGCAGGAAGTCTGATACAGAAGCCCATGTGTACACAATAGAAGGAAAGAAATGCTGTGTTTCTTTTGACAGAGGACTCTGCACTACTGGTACTGTATATCTAGGTGGACCTTTCTGATAAGGCTTACTTAGTTTTAACCTTTCCTTCTCCTTTAAGCATGAGAAGTCAGGAGCAGTTGTTGCATCCCAGGGGAACTGATATCTGTATGCATAGAATGAATTGGCAGATGTGATCAAGGAGGAGGGGGGAGTGCATTGTATGTGTGATGGAGTACCCTAGTTCAGGGCTTTCATATGTGCATTTGTATAGCAATATAAGAATCGGACGCCTTAGCTGAAAATTGGGGAAATGGCAAAATATTTGCCAAACGCATTGAAGTCAAATTTTCTTGCAACATTTTTCAAACCACTACACATTACTATATTACACTATTGCTATACATTAGAGTTCATGGACGTTTTTTTGTCACAGTGAAATGCAGCAAAATATTTCCCTAATCCAGTGGACTGTTTTATGTGATCTAAGATCAGACCCAGTGACAAGCTGCATTGTTTGTAAGGAAGGTGTCACTTCATAGCACTGCTTGTGTGAGAAAAGAAAATATTATTTTGAACTCTCCATCTCACTCCCACAATACCTGTGTTATTTATTTAGTTGTGGGCTAAGGTGTTATGTTGCTATCTCAGAAAATCTTACATTTCTTTGCTGTAATGTATGTATACTGCATGAGAGCAATGTTTTGTGCAGTTAGCTACTAGTCAGATCAATTTTCTATAGGAGCATATTGGCTTTCAATTCAAAGAGCATGTAAAGCCCCTCCACAAAAATGTAATCAATGAACATCCTCTTTGAAAACTTTAGATAACTGCCACTTTTAACTAGTTGTTAAAAGGTTAACGGTAAAGCTGCAGCATCCGCATAATCACTTAGAAATCTTTCTCCTTCTCTAACCCCCTCAGCCCCCTCCCTCACAAATTTGCTTTGGCTGTTGGCTCATGAGCATGTTCAGTTCTTCTCAGCTCAGATTACTAAACACACCCTCCAGTCTAACAGCCAACGAAGAGATAGCTTTGCTGGTTCCCATTGAAACTCTAACTGTTTTGAAAATAGTCGAAATGTCCTGACACCAGTGTGCGTTCATGTAGTGCTTTGCTGTAAGTGTACCCATTGATATGTGACAACATGATAGGCAGTTCAATATGGTTTGCACAGTGCCTCCACATTTCTCTCAAATATGGCATTTTTGCACTTATATCATTGTAATCCTGATATGCAACTGGTTTCTGTTGTTCTGTTTAATGGGAACAGGTTTAAGACAATTCCTTTTCACTGTGTAACCTGCAACAAGTGTTGCTGATGTGTTTTATTTGGACCTCTCAAACATGATAATTAATTTTGCCATGTATCTATTGCTCTAATGTGAGTACAGGTATGGGATCGGTTATCTGGAAACTCGTTATCCAGAATGCTCTAAATTACGGAATGGCCATCTCCCATAGACTCCATTTTATCCAAATAATCCAAATTTTTAACAACGATTTCCTTTTTTCTCTGTAATAATAACAGTCCCTTGTATTTGATCCTAATTAAGAAATAATTAATCCTTATTGGAAGCAAATCCATTCTGTTGAGTTTATTTAATGTTCATATGATTTTCTAGAAGACTTAGAGGGCTATTTACTAAACTCTGAATGCAGAAACTCTGATTTTTTTTCCTGGAATTTATTAAACACAGAGGATGGAAAAAGTCAGAATCTGAAAATCTGGCATCTGACCTGCCAAGGTTGCATATAAGTCATTGGGAGAAGTCCCAAAGATTTTTTTGGGTTTCATGCAATAATCCGAAGCTTTTGTGGTTTTCAGGCAAAAATCTGAAAAAATCTAAGGATTTTTTCCCCGCAAAGATTTTTTCTTGAAAGTGTATTAATAAATAAATCAAAAAGCCTGTGCGGATTTGGTCTGAGTTTTTTCCAGAAAATATTGAGATAAATTCGGACTTTGATAAATGGGCCTCTTAAGGTATGAAGATCCAAATTAGAAAAATTAGAAAGATCCATTATCTGTGAACCCCCTGCTCCAGAGCATTCTGGATAACAGGTCCCATACCGTATGTCTAAAAACTATTGCTACAAATCAAAAATACTTTTTCCCCTCAATAAATGAAGTAAAAGTGAGCAGTATAAAATAAACCCCCTCTTTTTTTAAACTTACCCCAGTTACAATTTTCCCCAAACTACTTTTCTTTGCACAATAACAAAGGTACAGTACCAAACTATATTTCAGGTGTGTGCAATTCTTTGTAATTTTTTGATGGCAGATACCTGTAGGGTACATATGATATTTTGTTACACAAGTTTTTGGTTGTGTTTGTTTTTTTTTTTAATCATTGTTTTTTCTTAAAAGGCAATAAGCAAAAGAGATGATCTTTTGAGAAAGTCAGACGCTAATCTCCTGCAGGCAAGAGAAGGAATCAAAGAGAAAGTTGCTGAGCTGGAACACATTGACAGCGTGGTCAAGAAATTAGAAGAGAGCATCCAAGATGCAGAGAGAAAAGAGAGAGAGAAAAGGAGAAGGAAAAAACATGAACTTGAAGCTGAGGTGAAAGAACTCCAGAGTGAGCTCCAAGATGTGCACAGGTCGTATGAAAAAACAGTAATACTCATGGTGGAAACAGTAAATATATATTTATAGCTAAATAGATTGTGCTGGTGATATTTGTATAGTATGATGTATTCCATTCTCTACTTTTAAATAGAAGGATATGAGACGTCAATGAGGTGTTAATGGCAATATACAAAAACACAGACATATATTTTTGTTATATTCATGTGGGGCTAATATTATTAATAACTGTGCACCTTTTTCAAATAAACTACTACATCCACTCATTTGGTGACCTTGGTAAACAAATGGATCTTGCAGTGTATGCCCAGCACATGCCATGATACCATCAGTGCTGCCATCAATATTCATGTTTAAAAAATGTACAAAGATGCAAATTAATTTTAATGGCTACATTTAGCAGAAATCCAATTTCACACCAGAACATCATGGGAATGCAACGTTAGGTTTTAAAAGTGCTTAAAGGAGAAGGAAAGGTTAAAACGAAGTAAGTCTTATCAGAAAGGTCCACCTAAATATACAAGTAAACCCTTAAAGTAATGCTGCTCTGAGTCCCCTGTCAAAAGAAACACTGCATTTCTTTCCTTCTATTGTGTACTCATGGGCTTCTGTATCAGACTTCCTGTTTTCAGCATAAACCTCCTTGCCCCGGGTGTGAGCATGCTCAGTGTGCTCCTCTTCTCCCCCATTCTCTGCTGTAATCTGAGCCCAGAGCTATGAGTGAACAGGGAGAGACTCAGGCAGGAAGTGACAACAAGCTAATACTGCAGCTGCTATCCTTAACAAACAGCTTCTAGAGCTTTTTACTCAGGTATGGTAAAACATTCTACAGAATAAATATAGCATTCTAGATTGCACTATTGCAGCTAATCTATTGGCAATAAAATGCCTCCGTAGCTTTCCTTTTCCTTTAAAGTTAGTTAAACATGAGTTAGAAACTGCCTGAGGTCACGTTTCATGCTTACACACTTCGTCAGAGGCTACATGGCTACAGTTAGAGGCCTTTGCCGAAGGAAAGCATGTACCAAAACTAGGCACAGCATTTAAAGCTGTTTGCTCATAGAATTTGACTATGTTCATTGGCTGACATATACATCACAAACCCCTATTCTGGTCGAGTGTAAGGGCCCCCTTTCCTTTACGAATTAAAACTTTAGCATCTGTACAACTCATTCCATATTTGTTTTTTATATTTGCCATCTGGTATAGAAGTAAGTTATTTCTAGTGTTCAGGGATGAACATTTGTTTAACAAACTTATGGGAAACTGTAATAAAAGCGGCAAAGAGCAAAACAATTTACACAAATAAAAATATACATTTGCATGTTGCAATGAAATATTCTTCCTTAAACAATTATTGCATTGCAAATTTTAATTGCGCATTGTGAGCAGAGCCCCACTAGTTACCAGGGTGGGCAAAATGCCACTCCTGTAACTTTAAGAGAAGTTTTTCAAACAGGAAATTTGGCTCTTCTAACGCAGAGAACGCAATATCGCTTGTACTTGTAAGTTAAAGAGTTTTGGAAGTGAAGGCGTCGTAATCTTTTGGAGCAAAACATAACTTTTTCAGTAAGAAGTTTATTTACATACACTGCGCACTGGCGCAAAGTATAAAATTCTCAAATCTTCTTGCACCCGGGAAACTAAACAGTTTCTGGGTTCACAAAAGCTTTATTAAATGCGCGCAAATGAATCTTTGTTTGCACAAAGGCATAACTTTGCAAATATTTTTTCCGTTTCCGACTTTTATTACATTCCCCCCATAGTTAAGAGTTTTCCCAGGTGGCAATCTCCTTCTTGTAGTTTAAGTATTTACTCCTTGTATTGATTTCTCCTGCTTTTGTAACTATGTAAAATGCTAAAAACTGCACAGAAATACATAAATAAACCCCAAAAGATTGTATTGTCTTTTAAACAGCCTATCTTGATGATGATCTGAAATACAATGCCATAGGTGGCACATGAATCCCCAGTGTCTCATAGCTTCTGCAATAATAGAAAGTCATCATAGGTGTAAAATAGTCATGTGCAGGACAGGCCCGATACCCGCGGGACCTCACACTCTTCCTCGAGGGTGGCGGGTGGGTGCGGGTTGAACTCTTCTTATGCTCTCCTTGCCTGCAACCGTCAAATGCCGGCTTCCGACTTCCGAATTTGTCTTTTATAGACGATGCGCCTGCTTGCCCCACCCCTTTTGTGACGTCATCGGCGGGGTGGGTCGGCGCAGGTCTATAAAAGCAACAGTGCGGCCCAAGGGAGGGCGGGTTAGGGTCGGATGTGGGTTGGGAAATCCCGACCCACACATCACTAGTGTAAAGCATTCAGTTTCTTATACCACAATGCACCACTGTAGCTATAGCTGAAAATAAAGCGCATACGCAAACATATATGTATGGAAGGGAGCAAAATTAATTCCAATCAGGAGACAAAAAACTGTAATTAATATATTTTTTAGGGATGCGCCGAATCCTAATTTGCATATGCAAATTAGTAGTGGGAAGGGGAAATCATTTTTATTTCCTTGTTTTGTGACAAAAAGTCAAGGAATTTCCCTCCCCACCTCTAATTTGCATATTCAAATTAGCATTAGGTTCGGCCAGGCAGAAGGATTCGGGCGAATCTAAATCCTGCTGAAAAAAGACTGAATCCTGGCAGAATCCTGAACCGAATCCTGGATATAATATTTTTTAAGGTGCTAACAAACATCTCTGGGCGAGAGAAAGAGGGGTTTCCAACTAGAATTACCATTTTAGCTTTGCTGTAGTCACCTGTATTTTCCATTCAGTGTAAATAACTTGCCTTGATTGCCTTGAGTTTTCATTTAGATCTGAGGGGGGAAAAATACAAAAAGACTTAAAATTCAGCATTTCTTGGAATATTTCTTATCGGGCTATTTATATTAATAATAGGGTGTTAACCAAATGTATACAGCAAAATTGTGTCTTTCTGACAGTCCATAAAGGAACTGCTGAATTGCACAAATATCTTTTATTCTGCATGTGCCCATATATGGCAGCTTTTTCTGAAGACTGCACTTTAAGGATCGGATAGGTTCATTTGTTTGTGCCATTGACAGCAGTGTAGCCCTGTCCTGCAATGTAAGAGGTAAAGCTGAGGACAGGCAGATGGAATGCTTAACTAAACGAATGGCTTGAAATAGTAAGATATATTAAAATAATAATAATAATATTGCACTCAAATATAAATGAAGTCATTCGGAATGTAACATACCATCAATGTCAGTGCCTTATGTTTCTGCTTTCCCATTCACAGCATAGCCAGATACTCGTTTCCAGATAAAACCCCTAGAGGTCTACTGCAAATTCTTTTTCAATACAACCAGATCATTGCAGATAATTGTATTACATGGGGTATCGATCTGAAATCACTGTTCACCGGAAAAAAAAAAAATGTTAAAAAAAAAAAACCCACAACAATTCCAGCTTTTCTGTTTATTGTTCACACATCATATGAGTGGGGCTTTTGTGTGAATCACCTGTAAAGGAAAGCAAGGTGGAAACATCAGAGAAATTACCTCTTTACAAGAATCTATTGATCACTTTAAATCAAAGAAGTATGTTTGACATGAGATTACCTGGCAGTTTGAACATTAGGTACACTATGTTATCGCCCGGGGCAGTTGTAAGTCTGCCAAAGGGATTGTAAATAAAGCATGCAGCTGCAAGTGCCTCTGGCTCGGGATCAACTCGAGCTCACGTCCAGGGCGTAAGGAAACGTGCACGAGTTTAACCCTTTCTCTCCAGCATAGAATGAATTATTAGTGGTACAATGAAACAAATAGAAATAGAATATATGTTTAATGTAGGATTTATAAATCAGTATATCTCTATTCAAAATATATTGATTTGATTAAATGTATATAAACATTCTCTCTCTCTGTGTGTGTGTGTGTGTGTGTATGGGATCCATTATCCAGAAACACATTATCCAGAAACCTCCTACCTATGAGATTTCCATCTCCCATAGACCCTATTTTATCCAATTAATCCAAATTTTTTAAAAATGATTACTATTTTCTCTGTAATAATAAAAACAGTACCTTGTACTTGATGCAGACTAAGATATAATTAATTGTCACTGGAGGTAAAACCAGCCTATTGGATTTATTTAATGTTTAAATTCTTTTCTAGTAGCCTTAAGATGTGAAGATTCAAATTACTAAAAACCATTATCCGGAAAACCCCAGGTTCCAAGCATTCTGGATAACAGGTCCCATACCAGTATGTATAACTGATATTTCCGTAATTTGGAACTTCGTACCTAAAGTCTACTAAAAAATTATGTAAACATGAAATAAACCCAATAGGGTGGTTTTCCTCCAAGAAGGATTAATTATATCTTAGTTGGGATCAAGTACAAGGTACAGTTTTATTATTACAGAGAAAAAGGAAATCATTTTGAAAAATCTGGATTTGGATAAAATGGAGTCTATGGGAGACAGCCTTTCTGTAATGTTTGAGACCTGGGGTTTTCAGGATTAGAGATCTTTAATTTGGATCGCCATACTTTAAATCTATGTGAAAAAAATGTAAACACGAATTAAACCAAATAGGCTTGTTTTGCCACCAATATTGATTAATTATCTTAAAATCTAATATCAAGGTCAAGGTACTGTTTTATGATTCCTGAGAAAAAGAAAATCAGTTTTAAGAATTTGGTAACATGGGAAATGGGTTTCTGGATATCTCTATGAAAGCTCTTTTCTTTAATATACAATAAGTGTGTTTGATAATTTTAACAATTTTATTGTTAATAAGCGCACACACACCCTTCTACCGTGCGCCCGCATCCCTCACTGCCCTTAGCATGGTAAATTCTGTTGAGCCACTGCCCTCTGTGCACAATGTTTCTACGCCCCCCCCCCGACACAATCTTTTTATAAAATGGTTTTCACTTTTATTAGAAGCAATATAATGTGATTGTTTTAGAGCTCCCTTTATAGTGAGATACATTTCTAGCACACACACACAGACATTTTTATATATTTATATTTCTAGTCCAAAGAGCTTTCTATTCATTTTGCCAATATGCCAGCATTCAATTAAGAAGCACAAAGCTACAATTGCTTTTTGTAATTCTTTTTTCTTTTTTTCTACGTTTTTTAATATTTCCTGCTGTGCACCTCCAAAAAAAAAACCTGATTGCTTTTCAAAGCTGCTTGTTTCTCTATAAGCTGATACACACCTGGTAAGAGAACCGAATGTTGCCTCTTCTTAAGCCTTGACACTTACAAAGCCCAAAACATTGCTTTAGTAGAGAGTGTCTGGGGGGGGGAGCTGATTTACTGTGTGATTACATTTTCTTTATTGGGTAATGGCAGCACCCCCCCCCCTTCTGAGGTCCACTCCCCTTTCGTGAGATTTTGTTTTATAGCCTGGAGGGTTTATCTTAGATTTTGAATGGAGTCTCACTTGAAGTTGTTCATTAGATTGCGTCCGTATTTCAACACGTGTTGAAATTATTAAACGTTCCACTCATTTGCTCAAAGAGATGCAGATGTATTTGGAACTTAACCCCCACCGTTGCTTTATGGGATATATATTCCATGGGTTTCACACTATATACGGTTCTGCAATGCTAATTCTACTCATTGGAAAGTGAATTAGTTAAGGAGTTTGTGAATATAGAATATTTTTATATTATTTGGTTCCTGGAGAGACTTTCCTAGGATTTCCTGAGCCCGTGTGCAAGGTTATTTTGTAATATGTTTTGTTTGCATACTCACTAACCTTAAATTGTGCTGTTGAGAACGTTTTATAGAAAAGACAACCCTTTTCTATGAAAATTATGTGTTTCTTTGCTTACGACTTGCGTCACTTTGTGCGCTGTTGTTTATTTATTAATCATGAAAATGAAAAAATGATATGACAATATGGCAGGTAAGGTCATTGATCTGATGGATTTATTTTCAATGTCAGTGTGCTGATCTATAAAAAAAAGCCAATATAACTAATGAAGCAAATCAGAAAGGCACATTTAGCAGGGGGCAAAATATATACATATATATAGAAATGTCTGTAGACACCGAGCACTTGTACAAATGCACAGCTGCCTTGACATATGGACGTGCTTTAAATTTGCACTGAATGGGTTTCTCCCAACGTTATGTTATTGGACGCATCTGCATGATAAATCTTTAAAGGAATGTAAAGTGTGTCACTGTTGCCTGGCCGACGCTCGAGATATAAAGTTATATATTATCTACCTCTGGAAGATGGATGATGATAATTCACTAAGTTAAGATGCTTGTCTCATGCCTTTGGGCAAGTTCAGTAAAAAGCAGGAGGCCTTTGGATCAATAGCCAAGTCTTTAGCAAGTTCCCTCTATCTGAGTGTAAACTTAGGAAAAAAAAAAAATTGCAAAGGAGAAATTTAAAAAAAATAAAAATAAGAAAAAAAAATACTGTCCAATTTTTGTAATATTCAATTGCATCATTAGAAATCATGACTTTTCAGTTCTATAGTCTCCATTCAGCTCATGAGTGCTATTTTATTTCCAGAACAGACAAACCAATGACCCATCCTGTCTAATATATTTAATTTTTCTTATTTGCACTGTGCTTTATGCACATAGATTAATACATTTGCCCTGTTATGAGTTTATTAATTATCATTTTATGATCCCCCTACATCTCCCAGCAAAGTAGTCGGCGGTATTTTTATTATTATGGTTTTTTTTCTTTAATTTTAGGCAGCGAGTATTTTATTCAAATTATCTCCACATATCATTTTGGACTGCGGTCAACAGAGAACAAAGGGAAATGTCTTTGTCTTAAAATCACTTATTTTTGTAGAGCAAAAGACCTGCCAGTGTCTGCCTCGTACAATTTTGGACTGATAACTGAGCGCCATCTATTGGTTGACCTTGAAAATGCTCAGCTAGTTTGAAATACCAAAATAGGTGTTCATAAAAAAAAAAAATCTACCTGGAAACCCATGTTCCTTTATTTTATTATCCAATTAATGGTATTTATAAATGTTGATCTATATAATGTATGATAGTGTGTGCAATTCACTGCAATAGTATTGAAGATTAAATGCAAAAGAGCAATATAGACAAATCATTGTATTACATATGTTAAAGCACCTACAACCAGCACCCAGACTTTTGCAAATTGATGCCAAAAGGCTAAGGCTTCTCCCATACATTAAAGTAAATAAGAGGAAAGTGGAAGCTAAATTGACCACTTATGATTGATTATTGATCATTTATCCAATGTCTTCCTTTGTCAGAATCAATGTGATTTGAATAGTTTGAATGTTGCCTGCACTTTAATAATATTTTATGGTGTGATTCCTTGGTATCCTATAGCTCGGGAACTTGTTAGCCAAGACGGAAAAACTTTGATACTTGGAAACAAGCTTGAAAGCAACTCAAGAGCAGCTAAGCAAGAAAATAGCTGAAACGGTTTCAGAACAGCAGAAAATGCCAGACAGACCTGAAGACCCTAAAAGAACGTCTCACCGTCTCAGATGAGAAAAACAGAGGATACAAGTGAGTGGTCCCTTCTTTTAAATCTAAAAGAAATTCAGCCACTGTTTGCGCATGCCATTGTTTAAATGAATTGTGATTGAGTTCACTTTGGGCGTCTGTAATGAATTCTTCTGCATAAAACAGGTGTGATATAACGGTGAAAGATGTGGCATAGGTGTGTTATACAGCGTCTGAATGGTTAAATCATCTATTGCTGTTATATGAATATTGCATGAACTCGTACCTATATTTATTTTATGCTGCAGTACCTTTTCTGTATTCACATTGTGCGCGCAAACTGCATTTTGGTTTCAAATTCAAGAGTTGCGTTCTTCCTCCCCTGCTTGGGGAAAATGTAATAACGTGCAAGGTGTCGGCATTCTTTTTTAGAAGTCTTCAATGGCAGGGCTGTGGAGCAAAAGTCTTAATTTTCCAACACCAGCGAGGACAAAGGTTACATATGGCTCTTATTGTCTCCTCTTCTTCCTTAAAGCAGTTGACTCCTAAGCAAGATGGTACCAAATTATACCAAATGCCGGGTTTTAAATCTCTTTCCTGTTGCCATTGGAATAAAAAGGGCTGCAAAAATAGGCAGCTTTTATTTTTTTTTTACTTAATTCGTAACAGCGAGAGTTGACTACGACAGGCGAGGGCCTCATTGAAATGCTTAGGCATATATCAGTCAGGCACACGAGTATATACAGTTTAAAAGGTTTCATTTTTTAAAAAAAAATGATATACATTCATTAAAATATGATATTAAAATGACCATATATATAAAATAAATACATTATGCATGTGTACTTTACTCTCTGCATCAATATATATGTTTTATGTGTTTAAATATTCAATGGCATTAAACTGATATGTTTAGAGCAGTGTGATATTTATAATCTACACCAGAAATGTGAATTTAATATTTGTGTTTATTTTTGGTAGCTGTGCTCATTTAATTTCTTAAGTGTCCAAAGGCTTTTCTGCCACCAACATAATGCAGTTACGTGTGTGCAAAAGCTTCTATCTAATTTTAAGGTTTTAAGGT
This sequence comes from Xenopus laevis, assembly GCF_017654675.1. Taxonomy (NCBI): domain Eukaryota; kingdom Metazoa; phylum Chordata; class Amphibia; order Anura; family Pipidae; genus Xenopus; species Xenopus laevis. Next base: position 108,580,070 of record NC_054382.1, read on the forward strand.
TTTGCTCGTTCTGCTTTTTAACATACAATACCATGTCCAAACATGGCAAATGTTTTAAATTGCTTTCTGATGCCTTGCGAGCTATGAGTGTAAGCAGCTGAAAGTTATATGACTGAGCAAAGCATGAATATTAGATTTACTTAATTGAATCCACAAATAAAGGGCAACTACTTCTGTAGCCATAACATATGTGGGAGGGCAATGTAGGTCCAGCAACTACAAACACGGATCAGGTGCTTTACACGCATCTGCCCTTTAACCCTTTGGCTGTCAGGGTTCTTTCATCTGGCTTGAACATGTGTTAGCAGTATACATGCGGAGCTGCACAGATTAAAGAATAACCTGAAAAATGTCAATTCTGGGGCATCAACTGTCAGGTTCCTGGCAACTGGCACTAAAGAATCTTGGATTCCTGGAAGGTAAGTGGTTAAACTTCTTGGTACTATTTGAAACACCCCTCCGATCTGATAAAATGGTAATGGCAGTTTCTTAAAGTCACCAGTGCGTCTAGGGCATACATTTAATAAATGTTCTATTTAAATGACATATTTTCTTAAATACTAAACCTTCTAGAAGTATAAACTACAATATGCATTAATAGCATGTATGGTTTTTTTTATGGAATGGAAAAAAAGTGTGTGTATATATATATATATATATATATATATATATATATATATATATATATATATATATGGGACCTTTTTAAAGAATGCTCGGGACCCGGGGCTTTCTGGATAACGGGGCTTTCTGTAATTTGGATCTTCACACCTTAAGTCTACCATAAAATCATGTAAACATGAAATAAACCGAACAGGCTGGTTCTGCTTCAAATAAGGATTAGTTATGTCTTAGTTGGGATCAAGTACAAGGTACTGTTTTATTATTACAGAGAAAAAAGGAAATTATTTTAAAAAAAATTGGATTATTTATATTATTTATTTATATATTATAATGGAGTCTATGGGAGACAGCCTTTCCATAATTCGGAACTTTCTGGATAACGGGTTTCCGGATAACGGATCCCATACCCATGTGTTAGTAAGTATATTGAATATGGCTAATGGCTACTATCCACAGTCTTTAGGGCCTTGGGCTTTCTGCATAATGGGTCTTACTATAATTTGGAAATCAGTGGCTAAATCATTATAATATGTTTAAAAATGCAGTTGCTTTACCATAAGCATGAATATACAATATGCTGGGTTAGTTATAACATTATATACAAGACATTGCTTTATTATTGCATAGAAATGGGCAACAATGAAGAATTGTTTATTGTTTCTAAAAGTACACCGCGGGGAATGGCATTGTCACTTTCCTGATTGTTCTGAATAACAGGTTTCCATTGAATACACTCTCTACCTCTGTGTCTGCCATTCATGTGTATATATGTTCAGTTTTATAAAAAAGAAAAAATACGCTGTAGGCAAGTAAAGCCATTAAGACAAAAAGATTGTATGTATTGTATAAGAAAATAATTATAATGTTTCCAGGAGGCTAATTGTATTGATAACCAGAGCAATTAAAGCCAGGAATAGAATAGTTCTTAAAAAAATAAAATGTAAAAATGATATACAGTTATTGCTAAGCAGTGTTAGATGTGTGTGTTTGCCATACAGAACTGTGTCCTAATGATTAGTGCTGTACATCGCCATCTCCACACATACAAGCTTCATGTAAAATACTCGTCCGGAGCTTCTGCTGGGTGCCTGGAAATCGTAATAATTTGTTGCATTGATTTTCGTGCGGCTGTACAGCTGAGGTCCCCAGTGAACGGATAGGAATAGACATTTTATTGATTTGCTTTTCATAGTTATATTTGCAAGGCTCCATTGCAAAATAATTTAGACATTTAAACTCTGAACCGGAGCATTATGAAAATGCGATTCTTCTACTTCATCATTTAACTACTTAAAGATAAAACTTTACGCTTGATCTGAAGTTTGAATATTGATTTTTTTTTTCTGCCCATGACAAATATAGATTATCTCATAATATGTGGGGGGAAAGGGACACAGACCAGAACTGAATTTATAGTGTCCAAAAACATATATATATATAAAATATGTACATTTTAGGTTTCTTCCTCTAAATATTTATTTTTGGATTATTATTATTATTATTTAGCATGAGACCCCTTTTAACTTTTATACATGATATGCTTTTAATTAAAAAGGTCCTTTGACAGCACGTCATTAGCAGCAGTATTCATATGAGTGCAATAAATAACTACACTATATAATGCTCTACACTGTTTATAAGGCTATATTCATATACAGATTTGGCACTTATATTTGATTTGAATGGCTTGATAACAGTAGACAATGTGTTCTTTTATATGCTAAATTATTTATGGGGAACGTTTGCCTTTGTGTCATGCCCCCCTCCCCATCTATCAATACTTAGTAGCTTATTTATAACGCGGCAAAGTAGTAATGATAACTACTCAGCTGTACATCAATGTTTTCCGTCGATACAAAGTCGGAGGGAAGGGAAGTAGTTGTCGGAGTTGTAACAGAAATGTTATCAAAGTACTAAAATGTAATTCAAATCCCATTATTTCAATATAGCTCCTAACAAGTCTGACTAGATTATTGCCGGGTAGTATAATATTGATGATGTCACATAGCCAAATAGAAGTTCTTTATCCTCCCATAGGAAATTATGGGATCTCAACAGGCCTGAGCTCTTGAACAAATTTCAATGATAATTTTGTCTAAGCCGATGCTGAAGCTCTGTAAAAAAAGATTGAGAGAAGTGAGAAAAAAAACAGTTAAAGTAGACACGGCATCAGAGAAGTGCTAGAATGAAGCCACTGAAGTTTTAGGGAAAATGTACAAAACCTTTGTTTCAACTTCAACTCATTTTTAAATAAGTCCCTTTAGTAGAACTGTGTCCACTATAGAACACCAGTGGTAAAAATGGCTGGAGATCTTATTTTCCCATTCATAAAGACTGAGGTTTTAAAGGTGCACATTAAGGGGCACATTTACTAAGCTCGAGTGAAGGATTCGAAGTAAAAAAACTTCAAATTTTCGAAGTATTTTTTTGGGTACTTTGACCATCAAATAGGCTAGTATGACCTACGACTTCGATTCAAACTAAAAATCGTTCGACTATGAGACCATTCGATAGTCGAAGTACTGTCTCTTTAAAAAAAACTTTGACTGCATACTTCGGTAGTTTAAACCTACCGAGGTATAATGTTAGCCTATGGGGACCTTCCCCATTACTCTTCTAAGGTTTTTTTGATCTGAGGAAAATCCTTCGATCGATCGATTAAAATCCTTCGAAAGGATTTCATTGTTCGATCTAACGATTTTTCCTTCGATCATTCGATCGTAGGATTTGCGGTAAATCCTTCAAATTTGATATTCAAATTCGTAGGATTTTACTTCGAGGGTCGAATTCGAGGGTTTAATAACCCTCAATATTCGACCCTTAGTAAATGTGCCCCTAATTGTTACTGCTAGATATTAGAAAGAGCACTCCAAAAATCCATTAAAAATACTGTGTTTGACAGTTTAACGAATTCAAGATTTTCTGCCTGTTTTGAAACCACAGGTAGAAGTGGAGGGCTGTCAAACTCCTACCCTCCCAGCTATTATGATCTACAGGTCCTAAAGTCCTGAAACAGCTGTTCACTTCTTAGGAGATACACAAAAATGTAATAATCAATGTTTTACATGTGCTTACACAGAATTTACATAAACATTAAAAAAAGGCAAACTTGATTGATCAACTTATTCTTTAACTTTAACTGTTTTAAAATAGTCATTTGACAAAGGATTGTTGCTTGTATCCTGCAAGATCTGTCTTTTAAGCCATTTCCTAGGCTCCCTTTTTTGTCAGTCAGTGATATCCCCAAGGCTGGTCACTATCCCCAATTGCCTGCTCCATAAATATGGTTCACTGTACCACTGGTTTTGATGGAAATATTAAACACGTCCTTATAACATCTGCAGTAATCTAGTAGTATATATACCAAAGAAACACAGTCCATATGTTAAAACCCTGCCATTACTGACTTACTATTAACCATATGTTCCTCATATGTTGTCGAAATTATTATCAAACCTTAGTATTAGTAAATAATGTGATTTATCATGTGGACAACATCATTTTTGCACCAGCTGGGAATGACTTAAGGCAACATAAATAAAACGTGAACTGACCACTTAAGATCTATGTAGCACGGCTATTTTTTATTCCATCCAAATATGGCTTATATGTTGACCTTTCCCTCTCTCTCTCTCTCTTAGAGAAATGCTTGACAAATTGAAGGTTGAACTAATAGCATTAAAGGCAGAACATCAACATACTGTTCAAGAAACCCTACTGCTTCAACAAGCCAATCATAAGCTTAAGACAGAACTGGCCTCTGTCAGAGATCATGCTAAGAATTTGGAGCTCCAGGTAAATTACCTTTATTTTTATTGACACCTGCTGTACATTGAGCTATGTAGATCATAGTTGCTATTAACTGTTCTAGAAAAGCAATTCTGTACATGGCAGTGGACATTAGGGCAGAGAAACACAGTCAGATTCGGGGAGATAAATCGTTGGCGGGATGGCACTCGGAGCACTTCGTTTTAGGAAGTCGCCCGAAGTTTCCTCGTGGGGCAACTCCGGGCGACTTTCAGAAAATGAACCACTCTGAGTGCCATCCCGCCGGTGATTTTCATTCTAGCCAGCAGGAAGACAGTTTGGGGAGATTAGTCGCCCTGAGGAAGAGGAGATTTTTCGCCGGGCGACTAACCTCCACGAATCTGACCGTGTGTCCCTGCCCTTACTCAGGGGACAGGCTGACTTCTTTATACACAAAAGGAAAAGCAAACAAAAGATATTTTAATTAGTTTAATGAGATGCAGAAATGGATTGATTAAAAAAGAATGCTGTGGGCCCATGCACCTGTAGACATAAACAAAAGGCCTTGCCTGTCCCCTGTATCATAATTCTTTTTATATATTGTTAAAGCATGCTGCTGTTATTGTAAAGTGCTGCAAAAATATGCTGGTACTTCATGATGATAATGGCAGCTTGGACTTGTACCTAATATAAAAATCCATGTAACTATAGAATCATTCAGAGTGACAATTATATATTTAAAAAGATAATGTGTAGGAAAGTGTAAGATTATGCAATCATTTAAATGTAAGGTGTATAATTTAAATTAACTGAAAGTCACGCTTAGGAAATGACGTATGAAAGACTTATAGTTGTTATAATTTAGGGGGAAACCCACTAGTTTATATCATAAGCAGAGAGGAGAAGGACAAACTATATAGGAGATTGGGATGATTATTACTGATACATTATGGTTATGGCTTCATTACAATAAAATCAGAATGTATAGAGTGGCAATTGCCTGGGTAAGAGAGTGTGCAGAGAATAACGTACCCCCTGCTGTAAAATAAAAGGTGTATAGATTGCACAGTGGAGTCCCATAGCCATATAAATTCAGCTTCTGTAGCACCATATTTGTATTCTGAAACAGGGCTACATCATTTCTTATAATACACCAATTTCAATGAGTCATATGACACAAGTGACCATTTATAACTGGCTTGGATGTCCAGACTGTAGCTCTTCCAATTTGGTTTTACTGCATCTCCTGTGGTCAGTAGAATGCTGTTGTACTTGAAATTTAAGTGCCGCTGGAGAACCACAAAGTGACAATCCTTATGATGAATAATATTGTTATCAAAGAATTGACATGCAGCATATTGTAGGTGGAAAAATGTTCGGGCCTCATCCAAGTTGGGGACTCATGTCAGATGTCCACTTTGACCAACCCTAAAACCAGTTTTACAAAATCTAGTTCTTTGTGTACTTTTGATCCATTACAGTTTTCTAGAGAAAAAAAGGGTTCTCTTGTCCCCAAATATGTAATAAAAAGGACTAAGTTTGCCCAGATACAGTAACACATAGCAACCAATAAGATGTTTGTTTTAAAACAGGTGACCAGTAAATGTTGCCTGCTGATTGGTCGCTATGGGTTACTGGGCAAACATTGTGCCTTTTGTTACATATACCTATTAGTGTTGAAATTATGCCTTATTGTGGATTGTTTAGCAGACTTTCCTGATTAGGAATGAGCAAATATTTTTTTGCCACAAAAAACGCCCATAGATTCTTAATGCATAGTTTAAAAAAATGTCATGAAAAATGTCACATGACAAATGGCCCATTGACTTCAATGCACTCTGTCCATCTATCTATCTTTTATCTATCGATCCATCTATCTATCTATTACCCTGTATACTGTTTTTAACAGCATTGCATCCAGGGGCTTCCAGAACAGTAATAATGTGAGAACTGTGAGTGGGAATGATGAATATTTATCGTGCTGTATAGTAAGTGAACAAAAAAGGTCATTATCCATTGCCAGTTTGTACTCCCTTGGAATACAAATTGAGAACAACTTTGCAGGAGGATTTAAGTTAATTTTACCGCTACCCAGAGAAATTCTGAAACGATTGAGCTGGCAAAACTGTGTGTGTTATTCTGTAACCAGGAATGCTTTATTAAAAAATGCAGAAACAATTAGGAGAGAAAGGAGATTGAACCATGCAAGGAAAGTATAAATAAGACTGAATTGAGATTGATTTCGGCATAATGCTGTGTAGGAATTCCCGTCTATCGATTCGTTTTAAAGCCTGTGCACAGAACCTAAAAAGATAAAGTAAGCCAGGTCAGATAATCAAACCCGTTTTCAATAGTAAAAACAGCAACTGCCACTGTACACTATTAAAATAAATCCATAATACAAATTGCTTGCGAGAAAAAGTGGATGAGAAGCTGATCTTCCTATTGAACCTTTATACTGTTCAGTGACCACACTGGGTAAAGGATAGGTAGGGATGCCTGCAAGATCAATACCAAGTAAGATGTAACAAGGAATCATTCAGAACATTAAAGTCGTGCAAGAATAAGAAGGGGGATCTCGTCACAAATAAAAGGTTAGCCTGGAGCCCTTCTGTTTTAAATATGCAGTAACCCCCAGTCTTTATTCACAACTCAATGTTTTGTTTAATGTGCTCTCATATGGTGTCATGTACATTGTGGTACTACAACAAGTGCTGCAGAGGGGTCAGATATAACCATGTTCAAAATTGTATTCTTTCACATATAACTTAGTATGTTTGGTAATAAAAAGAGTAATGTTAAACACAATACATAGAACATTAGAAAGGGCAATTGAATCTAATTTTTCCGCCAGGGTTATCGAAGCCATATTGCATATGATGTTTTGCATGTCCGTGTTTCAGTTGTGTTTTGCATGTCAGTTTGTATGTATTCTTAGAAGAAGATGTTGCATGATCTTGGATGGAGATAGAGAATTTAAGACTCGTCCAAAGAATTCTCTCAAACTATGGGTCCAATTTATTAAAGACTACATTTTGGAATCAGGACAATTCCCAGCAGTAATCTTCTTTTCCTATTAGTCAGGGAAGTGTTACCAATTTTACATTTATCCGGCCTCATGATATGAATGTATAATTTCTTTCAAATGCGCTGGACTGCTTTGTTAGGTTAAAGGAACAGTAACACCAAACAATGAAAGTGTTTTAAAGGAATGACAATTTCATTTAGTGTTGCCCTGCACTGGTAAAAACGTGTGTGTTTGCTTCAGAAACACTACTGCAGTTTATATAAACAAGCTGCTGTGTAGCCATGGGGGCAGCCATTCAAGCACAGGATACACAGTAGATAACAGTTAAGTTCTGAAGAATCCCGTTGTACACTACAGAGCTTATCTGCTATCAAGCTGTGTATCCTGCGCCTTTTCTCCTTTTTCAGCTTTGAATGGCTGCCCCCATGGCTCCTAAGCAACTTGTTTATATAAATTATAGTTGTGTTTCTGAAGCAAACACCAGTGCAGGTACATTGTATTTTCAGTACATTTCATTTGTTCGTGTTACTGTTCCTTTAAAAACATTCATTTTCAATGAGGGGCATGTGCAAAATGCAGCTCAGCAACAGCCCTCATCATTAACACCCATTTAAGCAAATCACATTGGGGATAAATGATTTGTACAATTATTTTTATACTCCACAAATATTAATACATTTATAAATATTATTATTGATCTTTACAAAATTATCCAAGTAATCCAAAGTTTAAAAAATGATTTCCTTTTTCTCTGTAATAATAAAACAGTAGCTTGTTCTTGATCCAAACTAAGATATAATTAATCCTTATTGGAAGCAAAACCAGCCTATTGGGTTTATTTCATTTTTACATGGTTTTTTTTAGTAGACTAAAGGTATGAAGATGCAAATTATGGAAAGATCTGTTATCCAGAAAACTCCAGAGCATTCTGGATAACCGGTCCTATACATGTACACTATTTAAGTGTGTCTCAGCAATAACTAAATCATATAAAAACCTAGCTAGAAATGATGCACACTATGTGGAAGTTTTATCCCCCAACCTGATTCAATAAGCTTTATTTCTACAGACCCCAAATACTCATAGGGGGGAATTCACAAAAGCGGTGATATTGAGACAAAATAAAAGTGGAGTTAAAATTTCGGATTTCCCACCAAATTTACAAACTTCTATCTCCACTTTTGTGAATTTGTCATTTAAACAGATAGTTTTCAGATTTTGTCTTTTGCGTGACATTTTCTAGACATTTTTTCTGAATTTGTCTTTAGCTCTTCCTATACCTGTCAGTCAGCCATCAAATTGGAATTTTTTGGGGAGGGGGTTTACTTTACCTAGGAAAATTATACATCCTTTTTGTTTCATCGTAACCCGGGCTTTCTAAATCTGCCTACATGTTTGTGTAATTCCACTTCTGTAACAAGATATAGGGGTCTAAATATAAGAAATGCTATTTTTCATAATATAGGGATTTGTATCAGAAATATGCTTTATTATCTTAGGTGTCTAAGTGCTGCTAAAACTAAAAAATGGCTGGGAGGCTTTACTTTTCCTTTAAATAATATTTTCACTCAAATTGCTAATATTGCCTCATTCATTAAGCTAAAACTAGTAAAAAAAAATGTGAGTCAAAAACTTTTTTCATATAAAATTTTATAAAATACACTTTTTTTTGTTTAATCAGTTTTTTACTTGTTTTGTTAAAGAGGCTTTTATACCTATAGCGTTAGACAGAAATTTGTGCCCTGACTATAAAATGCTAATCCCTATTAATATGATAATTCTTCCCCAATGGGGAACCTACAAGAGGTGTGAAATGAAGATTTGGTGAAGCAATGCAGAGCAAGTTATCTTAGAATTGATCTGATACATGGGGAAGACATAGACGCAAAGATTTCTCTTGCCGAACGACCGGTTTTAGCGAAGTCCGACCAATCCTTCGAAATTATCGTGCGGTTAGTGGGATTCGACAGTGGAACATCTTACGATTTTTCGGCCGACATCTGTCAGGAAATTGATCGGCCAGGTTGAAAAATCTTTGTCGGTCCCAGTGCAATCTATCTATGTTTGCAGGGCCAAGCAGGCAGCTCCCCTTTGTTTTCCTGGCAAATTGGTCTTTTTAGTTGATGGACAATTCATACAATCGTACAATCGTTCCGAGATAATCGTGGTCTCACTATGATGATAGGATCTTTTAAAAATCTCAACATCTATGGCCAGCTTTACTCTGAGCTTTACTCCATTTTTAAAATGTCAGGAGAAAATGTTGTCTAAAATGTCATTTTTGCAAATTTTTTATGTCGTTTGAAAGACAAATTCATAATCGTGGCTGTAAACTGTCTTTCTTTCACTAAAATAAGAAAAGTGGCGGTTGAGTAGGAATTTAAGTGGATTTCTGTTTGTGAATATGGAGAAAGTATTTTACTCCAGTTTACCACCATTTTTACTTCAGAAATGGGCTATCTCCACTTTTCTCAATTCCCCCCATAGACTTTATTTAAAGATTATTGCAGCTGTGCTATCTGAAAATATGTGTTTAACTCATAAAGGTAAAATCTACAGTATCTTTGCATTGACTATTATGTTTAAACAGTGTTGTCAATCTCAGACACATTTAATGACCATTGTTACATGAGGGCTCCTTGAAGAGCAGTTTTACCAGTCCATCTTGCAAACCCTTATCTTGTGATAGTGTATCTGTCCAGGTGGAAAAATTCTGTTTGTCACTGCCTCCTTGTAAGTAGTCAGCCCTGAAGTGACAGAGACTAAAGCAACCCAAAAATCCTTGAGATCTGCTCATTCTGCTTATCGGCTGAACCAAAGGATCGGTGCAGTTTAGACTTCCCACATTTTTGTAGCTAAATCATAAGATGCACTCAAACTTGTTGTTTTTAAAGCATAGCAAATAAATATGGACTTTTAACCAGCATCCTGTGTGCAATTTTACTCCACATTATGATCCAGCTACGTATTGTATGCACTTTCCTCATTCCTGATGCTTCGTTGTCCACATGACCAGAGTGGAACCTGTTTGCTGGATCGCTTTCACTGCTGCCTTCTTGCTGTATTTTGGATGCGTGTGCGTTTATTCTTCTGGTGGTATTTCATAGTCTAACCTGTCTCACTCTGTTTGCTGAAATGTACTAAAAAGATCCAGGACTAACCCCTTACTAAAATACATACAGGCCAAAGTTTGAGCTGTTTTTTTTAAGTTGTTTTTATTAGGGTATTGTGTTGAACAAACATTGCCTTTTATTAATGGTGATTTTTTTGTTTGATTATCATTATTCTATATCTTAGGGCCTATGGGCTGGGGCTTAAATTCCAATTCTTGAATATTGAATTTGCTTCAGAAGCACTATTATATTTTATATAAACAAGCTGCTGTGTAGCCATGGAGGCAGCCATTCAAGCACAAGGTTTACAGTCAATAACAGATAAGTTCTGTATACTACAGAGCTTATCTGTTATCTGCTGAGTATCCTATGCCTTTTCTCTTTTTTTCAGCGTTGAGCGTTGAGCCCTCATGGCTACACAGAACAGCTATTATTGTACCAATGCAGCATAACAGGACATTATATTTTCATCACTTGAAAAGACTTACATTTTTTGGTGTTCCTTTAATGTTTATATTTAGTGGTAGTCTTGAAGCGTGGTTTTCCGCATTGTGGAAATATCCCTTATTTGGAAAGCCTTTCACATAATAAACCCTATGCCTGTACTTGCTTACCCACTGTCCAAAATATGAGCATTTTGGTTTACCTGTATTAGCACAAACACACTACCAGTAAAGAGGTTAGGAAAAGCCATTCTTCAATTAACCTTTGTTTTCAAAAGAACACTGCTCTTGAGAAAAGTGGCTTCGAATTTCTGCAAAAACCAATTACTGAAGTATTTTTCCAATATTTATATAAAAATTATGCAGAACGGTATCTGCATGATGATTCAAGAGCCTCTTCAGATAAAAAGCTTTGTGAATAAAAGAAATTCATTATGCAACCGAGACACTCCTCGTTAAATGAAGGTTTTGAGAAATGGGAAGTTTAGGAGCATGTTTAGGTGCATGTTTTTCTTCCCTTGCCACTGTCAACATTTCTTCTTTATTCCTTTAGTTTACTTTGTCACTCTTCCGTTCCCTTTGTTTGGGAGGGAATTGCTGATGAACAGCAGCTTTCATGGTAAAAGTATGGAGCAATATTCAATGTTGTCAATGAAAGGTCAGGCCATTTGCATTCATTAGCAGCCTGCAGAAGCATGGCGCGTGTGTTTCTTTGGGGCTTATGGATATTGATTTTCATACAGCTGAAGGAAAAAGATAATTAGTTGTATACTTCACTTATAGGTGGTGCAATTAGGGATCATTTTCCTATAACTGCACAGGCTCAGTTGTTTCACATCCATGCCTCTGTGCTATTCTTCTCATCATTTTTCAGTTGTGTTGTCAGCAAAAACAGCCCTTTCCTTTGTAAATGAAGGTTTATGTGAGAGAACACAGCATTTTTGTATGGAGTCATCCAACAGTTTATTCCCCATAATACAATACTGTAAAATCTACTAAACCTTGGCCTGGCTATGGAGGAGATTATTTCCAAACTGAAAATACAGCAATGTATTCTATTTCTTTGCACGTTTTCACACCGTTGATTTAATCTGCTATTTATTTTTATGTGCTATGTTTATTGTTACATTTCTATTACATATTTACATTTGTAATGCACATAATGCATCATATATTCTCAATCAACTGTTAATCACATACTCACTCATCTGTAAAGAACTCATACCTCAGTGATATACTCTCTAAATGAAAATGAAGAAGAAGCCTATTGCTATGCCTTGGGCCCTAGCTTAGCTGAGGAACACATGGTATTGATGCTGAGGAATCCATTGCCTAACTGTGGGTAGTGCTGATGCTGGAGCCAGATATGTCATGTTTATGAACTTATAATCGGGCACTCTAGGTTGTATGTTGTGGCATCTGCCAGGAGTGGAGATTCTGTCTATTGTGATGTGCCCTTGGGAATAAAAAATGTATTGGGAACATTGCATGAGGCAAGCAAGATTACAGGTACAGTATAAGACACATTGTTCAGAATGCTTTGCACCTTGGGGTAAGAGGTATTTCCAGAAGGTGGATCTCTATACCTAAATTCTACTAAAACATTGTTAAAACATTAAATAAACACAAAATGATTGTTTGTATTCCAATAAGGGTTAATTATATCTTAGTTGGGATCAAGTACAATGTACTATTTTATTATTACAGAGAATAAGGAAATCATCTTTAAAAATTCGAATTATTTTATTTCCATGGGAGATGGCCTTAACTTAATCTGATCTTTCTGAATAATAATAATAGATTCCATACCTGTACCACCAATATAATGTCGGATTGCCCATGCATTGGATACAAGTAGAAACATTTTCAGTTGCACTAATTGTTTGCAAAGAGGTTTGGATCCCCACATTTGGAAGCCAAATTTAACACATGCAAAATGTTTTGTTGCAAGGAATTTATTAAGCTACTGTACATGTATGTTTATATATATGAAATGACTTCATGCCATCTGGGATTCAGATATATCCCAAAAGATTGTAACCCAACCATAAATTTGATTGATTCTGGACAGAATAATAGTATTCTAATAGTATTCTTTACAGAGGTTTTCCACATTATTAAAAAGTCCATCGATTGAATTCAAAGCTAGTATTACACCAGGGATCCCCAACCTTTAGAACCCGTGAGCAACATTCAGGAGTAAAAGGAGTTGGGGAGCAACACTAGCATGAAAAATGTTCCTGGATGCTAAATAAGGGCTGTGATTGGCCATTTGGTAGCCCCTATGTGGAATATCAACCTACATTGAGACTCTGTTTGGCAGTACACCTGGTTTTTATGCAACTAAAACTTGCCTCCAAGTCTGGAATTCAAAAATAAGCACCTGCTTTGAGGCCACTGGGAGCAACATCCAAGGGGTTGGAGAGCAACATGTTGCTCGCGAGCTACTGGTTGGGGATCACTGTATTACACAATGGATGGAGTGGTTAAAGTTGTATTGAAGACTATTATTTAAGGTGTTCATTGGTTAGTAGGTAGATGCTTCAAAGGTTTTACGCCAGATGTCACCAACCTTTTTTTTTACCTGTGAGCCATGTTCAAACGTAAAAACAGTTATAGAGCAACACAAGCATGAAAAATGTCATGGGTCTGCAAAATAATGGCTGTGATTGGGTATTTTGGTATCCTCTATGTGGACTGACAGCCTACAGGAGGCTCTGTTTGGCAGTACACCTGGTTTTATACAACCAAACTGTATCTCCATGCCTGTAATTAAACAATAAGCATCTGCTTTGAGGCCCCTGGGAGCAATATCCAAAGGATTGGTGAATAACAAGTTGCTCACAAGCCACTGGTTGAGAATCACTGTTTTAGGTTCACTTAAGACATCACTGCCATTCTTATGTGATCAAAAGGACAACTTGGAACCCCCATAACTAAAACTATGCCTTATTAAGGGCTGAAGTCTTTTTCACACAAATGTCTCAATATAAGAACAAGTAAACGTTGGTACTATAAAGATGTATTCTAGCTAAATACTGAGTTGAGGGTTAACATTGACACCATTTATTTTCCCTCTCAGCCCATAAGATTATAACCCATGCTAATGGTACTTTAAATTGTAGCATTTTCTTTTTAATAGAATTAGACCACATTCTGTACTACAAAATAAAACTGGAACATTTTTAAAGGGGCAGTTCACCCTTAATATGATGTAGACATTGGTATTCTGAAACAATTTGCCACTGGTCTTTTTTTTATAAATTGGCTTGCTAAATCTGGTTGCTAGGGTCCCATTTACCATATCAACTAGGCAGTGTTTTGAGCAAGAGATTGGAGTATGAATAATGAAAATTCTATCAGTTTAAAGTCATGCTTAGTACACATGTTGAACCCCTATCCTGAAACTGACCAGGTCTAAGCTTACTCGGTATCTGAAATTTGATGCTGTATCCTTTCAGTAGGAGATGGGAATTTTGCATTTTATTTATCTAATTTTTTAAATGAATTACATGTCTGGCTGCAAATGACTGTTTACAAATGTTTTGAATACAATGTCAGCAGCCCAAAAAATTATACTACAACAATGACTAACTCCTGAGCCTCCAACTATACTATTAGTTAAACATAAAATACACCACCTATTTCATATGGATTGGTTGGAAGCAATTACCAGAAAAGAACAAAATACAACTAAATTCTTTTAATACAATGTGCTTTTCTTCTTGATTGTCCAGCAGGGTCACATATGACAGAGGCTGAGGTTTTACTAACATTGTTGGTTAAATAGGAATTTGCCAAGCAACTAAAATGTATGCTGTGCAAGTGAGCAGTACATTTTCTGGAGTCAATGATATAGAGATAAAATGGTGATGTTACTTGACTAATTGTTAGCAAAACAAATCATTTACAATTCAAGGACCTTTGTTTATAAGAGATTATCCATACAGGTATATAATGCATGTGTGTGTTTTTGGTGAGAGAGAACTATGATGACTTCTGCATTCATATTATACATATCAATAATGCAAGACACATTGCACCTACCAATGTGGGGCTAAAAGGTTGAATGTAGCAGCTAAATCAATGACTACAATACTTTTATCACTGTTTTCCATAAAATAATAGAAGCATTATGTTTTGATTTAAGCCTTCTTTTCTGTAGACCGAATTCTATGAAGAATTAGTGAAATGTCTGCATGAGGAACAAAACCAAGAACAACTTTGCTACCAAGAGGAGAAAACACAATTATAAGATTCCCACTGCACAGTGAAATATAGATATCTGTATGCTTGTATACATAGGGGGTTATTTACTAATATCCAAATTTTCTGATTAATAAAAAAAACCCGACCAAACTAGAATCCACAGCTTACCCTTATTTATCTTTAAACAAATCGCGAAAAATTGCATCAATAAAAACCTTTGACGCCCGAAAAGTTGTAACTTTTGAAGCCTGAAATGATTTCAGGCTTCCACTTCAAATTTTTCCACTTCAAATTTTAATTTTATCTGTAAACCAGAAAACTCAGAATTATGGAAAGGCATCTACCATAGACTCCATTTTATCCAAATTATCCTAATTGTTTTTGAATGATTTCCTTTTTCTCAGTAATAATAAAACAGTATCTTGTACTTGATCCACACTAAGATATAATGAATCCTTATTGTAAGCAATACTAGCCTATTGGGTTTATTTAATGTTTACATGATTTTCTAGTAGTCTTAAGGCTTGAAGATCAAAATTACAGAAAGATCCTTTATTGGGAAAACCCCACATCCCTGGATAACGGGTTCCATACCTGCTGAAGCATCATTATGGAGGATAAAATGTCTAAAAGAACCTTCTTTCCTTAACTTTTATATTAGATACTTACATTTGATATAAATAGCCTAAAATATAGAGATGGTTTGGATTCAGCAGAAATATTCCAAAAATGTATTTCATGTCTTTAACTATTTAACCTTCAAATTCTAAGGCATTCATCTGCAGTATATACAGGCAAGCTGTATTTTATAAACACACTTTGTACAGTGTGCAGCCACAAATGATGTGCCGGTGATAAAATGAATCTTAGTTCACTCCAAATAAGTCAAATATATAAGACAGAGCTGAAGATAAGATACAAGCTCTATTGGACATGTTGTTCATATTGTGTTGTTTATATACTGTGTCTGTTACTCTGTTTATGTATACAGATATTTTTATCACTTGCTTTTTGTCTGTTTTTTTATAGAGCGACTGTATGTTCTTTTCTACCCTCTCTCCAGGGGGTCCAAAGCTCTGGATGTAGACACTGTTCAAAGACCCTCTAAGGAGAAGCATGGGGTGAAGGCTGTCTATCATTGGAACTATGGTAATACAACTCTTATGGCCTTGTTTTCATATACAGTACAACCTCCAACTTTACATTTTTCAGGAGACCAGAAAAAAAAATGGTGTAAAATTTAGGGAAAAACTCTAAAATCAGGGAAATGTGTTATGCAGGTTATATTGGGGGGATCCTGTCATCGGAAAACAGTTTTTTTTCAAAACGCATCAGTTAATAGTGCTACTCCAGCAGAATTCTGCACTGAAATCCATTTCTCAAAAGAGCAAACAGATTTTTTTATATTCAATTTTGAAATCTGACATGGGGCTAGACATTTTGTCAATTTCCCAGCTGCCCCTGGTCATGTGACTTGTGCCTGCACTTTAGGAGAGAAATGCTTTCTGGCAGGCTACTGTTTTTCCTTCTCAATGTAACTGAATGTGTCTCAGTGAGACATGGGTTTTTACTAGGGATGTCGCGGACTGTTCTGCGGCGAACTTGTTCGCGCGAACATCGGCTGTTCGCGTCCGCCGCAAGTTCGCGAACGTCGCGCGACGTTCGCCAATAGGCGTTCGCGTCAAAATCGTTCGACCATTCGGTCGCTAAAATCGAACGATTTTCGTTCGATTCGAACGAAAATCGTTCGATCGAACGATTAAAATCCTTCGATCGTTCGAATCGAACGATTTTCGGATGTTCGAAGTTCGCGAACTGTTCGCGAACTGTTCGCGAACTGTTCGCATTTTTTGCCGGTGTTCGCGAACGGCGTTCGCGAACACATTATCGGCGGTTCGCTACATCCCTAGTTTTTACTATTGAGTGTTGTTCTTAGATCTACCAGGCAGCTGTTATCTTGTGTTAGGGAGCTGCTATCTGTTTACCTTCCCATTGTTCTTTTGTTTGGCTGCTGGGGGGGAAAGGAAGGGGGGGTGATATCACTCCAACTTGCAGTACAGCAGTAAAGAGTGATTGAAGTTTATCAGAGCACAAGTCACATGACTTGGGGCAGCTGGGAAATTGACAATATGTCTAGCCCAATGTCAGATTTCAAAATTGAATATGGAAAAATCGGTTTGCTCTTTTTAGAAATGGATTTCAGTGCAGAATTCTGCTGGTGCAGCAATATTAAGGTTTCACTGTATCTACAACCATACTGTCAATTAAGGGTGCCCATGTAAATCCTGGAGCACAATATAAAGATTGCAAATGAAATATAGGAAAACCTCTGTATTATCAGTGCTATAGGTATGTCCTGTTCCCAACACAACAGCTGAAAGGATTAAAGTTATAGTTACATTACAAAGAGACATTGCTTTAATGACCAGCTTTAAAGGAAATTAATGAAGAATTGTCCAAACTGTTTATTTCTGCTTACAGTTTTCACAAAAGGATTAGGAATTTGGCACGGTGTTAAACCTCAATGCTGCTACTGAGCTCTAACACCCTATAGAGCACAATTTGCTGCTACTGAGCTCTAACACCTTATAGAGCACAATTTTTTGCAATTGTTTAAAAGCTGACAGGTGTCTGCACCGATCAATGACTCGTGGAGGCTTATTTAATAAATAACAGATTTAAATGGTTTTTGAGGTTTTTGAAACCATGGCTAAACTCACAAACTGGATTTATTAAATGATCTGATTATAAAAAGTATGAATGCAATAAAAGCACTGAACTATGTGCTACAAAATATGAATATAGGTAAAGT
This sequence comes from Xenopus laevis, assembly GCF_017654675.1. Lineage (NCBI taxonomy): Eukaryota > Metazoa > Chordata > Amphibia > Anura > Pipidae > Xenopus > Xenopus laevis. The sequence continues at coordinate 108,598,046 of NC_054382.1, forward strand.
ATCCATTATCTGGAAACCCATTATCCAGAAAGTTCTAAATTGAGGAAAGGCTGCCTCCCATAGACTCAATTTTATCCAAATATTTAAAAGTAATTTCCTTTTTATCTCTAATAATAAATCAGTACCTTGCACTTGATCCAAACAAAAATATAATTCATAATTACTGGAAGCAAAACCGGCTATTTGGGTTTATGTGATGTTTAATGTTTCAATTATTTTCTAGTAGACAAGGTATAAAGATCCAAATTACGGAAAGATCTGTTATTCGGGAACCAGGTCCCGAGCATTCTGGTTAATAGGTCCCATACCTGTACCTTAAAAACCTATAAAAATGCTAATTTTCTGGATAATTTTTAGTGGAAAAAAAATCTGAAAACCTCTAAAAGTTGATTTAAAGTGGTCCAATAGGATCAGTACAGCTTCCATTGACTTCTATAGGAACTTGACAACTTTTAGTTGTGACATTTGGCCTTAGAGGTTTTCATGGTTTTTACACTTATAAACGGCAGATTTATCAAGGGTCGAATTTGAAAAACTTAGGAATTCAAAAAGACCAACCGAAGTTGAAGGTTTTTTTTTGTCAAATAGGTCCGTTTTCAATCAAATAGCTCTGTATTCGGTTGAATTGTACGAATCTAAGTAATAGCGCGTTCAATCAAATTTGAATCTAAGTTTTTGGAGATTCGCAGAAAAAAAAATGCAAATCTGTTGGTAGAAAAAGGGCCCCTAAGGGACTTCACAAAAAATACACTTGGAAAGCAGCTGCTGGGGGCAAATGAGTATTGACTGCATTCCCAAATGGACCTCACTGACTATAAAAACCACTATAAAGCAGTGTAACTAGGATTTGCCATCCCCATCCCCGCAGGAAAAACTTCTGGCATGTTGTGCATACTACCCACCCTCCTCACCCGCTTACACACATGTGCCCCTACCCACGTCGGCTTCCTCTATAGTCAGTTTGACAAAATACTGAAACGGAGCAAAAATGACGGTGAACTATGAGCAAAAAACATTGAAGTCAATGGGTGTCAAAATTATTTTGTGCAGCAAATTAGAATTAGTGCTGCAGTTTCATGGAAACATTCGTGGCTGGCAAAACACGAAAATTTGCCGCAAACCAGTGCCTGCCGAATAAATTTGACCAGCACTACTGAATACCAGTGTGTCAAGGATCTGAGAATCATTTAGGGGCATATTTATCATAGTTATTGATCAAATTCGATTTAAAGTTTTTCCCAAAAAAACCAATTGACTCCAAATAGGTTCTAGGAGGTCCTCATAGGCTAAAACAACAATATGAATTTTCAAATTTTTTGCAAATTCAAATCGAATTTGTACTATTCCCTAGTCGAAGTACACAAAAAATAGCTCGAAATTCGAATTTTTTTCATTCGAAAATTCACCTTGACCTTTGATTAATCTGCCCCTTGAAGTCGTTTATAAGAACTAACTTATGTGCAATGAGAAAATGAATGAATGTTCTCTGTTTATCCTGGTTTATTTTCCATTTTTTTTTAACAAGTGACTAATTATATAACTTTGCAGTAATAAATTGCGCTTGTTGCAAACATTTCCCCTCAAAGCTATGTGCTTTCTCTCTAACAATGGGTTTTTAATAAACACTAATAAACAGCGTTCTGGATGTATACAGTATACACTATACAAATGCAGTTTAAATTGCTTTCTTAGCACGACTATAAAAAAATATGTTTATATCATCATATTTAATCCAGATTGATGACGAAAAAAAACCTCCTAATCCCAGTTTTAGATCTGCAGCTGCAAGTTTGTTATTTTAACCAGCTAATATAATATGATTTGAGTAAGCCATTTTATGCAGCTAACATTGCCCAGCATGTCATGGACGAAGAATTATTTTTCTCAGGTGTGTTTGAGTGAGTCTACTAATTTCATTAATCTTTATGGCAAAACCAAAATAAAACATTCAATGTGCCCAGATATTGCAAAATTTTGTAAAACCGAAAAGTGTGATTACTTCCTCTGTTCTTTCGTCACTTCACAACGGCACTTAGTTGATCATAAACCAATAAGGTTTTGTTTTATGCACAAAATGCTCTGCTAAGCACTACTGACCCCAAATGTTGCAGTTAGAGCTGGAAACTCGGCTTCAGCCTGCTAACAAAAATGGGCAATTTATTAGGGAACCAAGTGGTGAGTTTCAGTAATTAAAATGCTTCCTTTCTTCTGGTCATAACACTTGAACTACTGTAAGGACATTTTTAAACGTTTGCTTTCAGTTTGTGCACTAGATTTGCAAATAACATTTTATTCTTGGCTTCTTGGTATCACATCACATATCAGTGATAAGCACAGAAATTATTGTTTTAACTAGCCCTCTGATCTTTTTCATTGAACCAGATGGTTGGCGTCATTATTCTACCAGAAAGAGGTAGCTTTAGTAACTTTGGTTCATATGGGTTAGTTGTTTAGGGGCAATTCTGAATAACTCATTTGCAAAGGTGCAAAATTGTACTGCTTATGGCCCATTCACTAAGCACTTGGGCACAGGGCCTTGCTGCACTCTGCACCTTAGGCTGGGTTAAAAATCTGGTGGAGGGGTAAAGTGTAATGCTAGTGAGAGCAAGACAGTACTGTCAACCAACCCCATTTTTTTTTTGCCTAATAAAACTATAAGTTCTAAGCAACTTTTTATTATACACTCATTACAGGATTTTTTTTTTTATTACATGGAAAGGGGAAAAGGGGGAAATATACAAACAACGCAAATTTGGTCCACAATTGCACATCTTTATTGTGCCTGAATAAAAAGGAATTTAGGGGGCTGTTAGGGTGCTGGCATCACTATTGTCACGTTCGGCACCCTATATCCAGAACCCAAGCTAAGCTCCCTGGTCTCGGCTCTCACTTCTGCCTTTAACCGTCGCCTTTCACCTCGGGAGGAGCCCTCGGCTAATTGGATGCCGCCAGGTCTTAACAGAGAGAGGAGCAAAGCTAACAGTTCTGGACTAGCAAAAGAGCACGATCATCTCACCAGGATACTGAAGGAAGAACACCACCAGAAACGGGCAGGCCGGGCCAGCACAAGCAGTTAGAATAGTCAGACAGTCCAGAATCAGGATATAGAATAGAGAATGGAGAATAATCGGAGAGCAGGCAAGGTTTCAGGATTGGAGATATCAACGTAGTTTCAGACAGGCAAGGTCAGGATTGGAGAGGTCACAGTAGTAAGCAGGCAGGCAAGGGTCAAATACAGTAGATCAAACAGGAATCACTTAGGAATAAACACCCAGGAAGAAGCTAATTGAACCTAACAACGGGCAAGGTCCTGTAATCCAAATGGGCTTTAAATACATTTGAATTTCGCAACAAATGCTCGCTGGCGTCATCACGCCAGCGCGACTGTGCCTTTAAATGAAGAAAGGCATGCACCTATAGAGGAAGCTGGCACAGGAGGAGGAAGCAGCGCAGCGTGTGTCCACACCGAGAACGCGGCGATGGACCCTGCTGGCCACCAGGGCAACTATATTCAAGAGGGACCAACATTTCGATTTCTTGAAATCACCAAGGGGGTTATTTATCAAAGTCCAAATATATCTCAATATTTTCTGGTACAAACCCCAATCGAATCCGCTCGGGTTTTTTTACATTTTCCCGAAAATTTGATTTGCGTGTAAAAATCAAATTTTTAAGATGTTTTCGGATTGTTCATCCGATTTTCATGATTTTTTCGGATTTTTCACCCGAAAACGTTCTTATTTTTTTGCCCAAAAACTTTGGGGTATTGCACAAAACCCAGTTCACATCAAAAAATCATTGGGACTTCTCTTATTGACTTATATGCAACCTCAAGAGGTCTGAGATCCTGGATTTTCTGATTTGAACTTTTCCATCCTCAGGGTTTAATAAATTCCAAAAAATCTTGATTTTTTAAAAGTCAGTTTTTATAAAAAAAAACCAAATTTTTCATGATTTTTGCATTTTGAGTTTAGTAAATAATCCCCCAAGTGTTTATTGTAAAATCTCTGTGCACCCAATGTTTCAGCCCACATTGGCGCCTTTATCAAGGATACCTTGATAAAGGCCCCAATGTGGTTCGAAATGTTGGATGCACAGTGATGTTACAATAAACACGTAGTGATTTAAAGAAATCAGAGTGCTGGTCCCTCTTGAACTGTTGTATATAAATATTTGACCAAGCACCATTAAAGTGGATGATGGGGACAGAGTGCAGGTACCTTCCAGATTGATATATACATATAATACCTGCCTAAAATATGTATAGAAAAGTATTTAGTAGATTGTAAGTAATAACAACAGAGAGTATTATAGCCGTATAAGATTTTCCTAAACTGGACAATTTTAAAGCAATTTATTAGTTTTTTTAAAGTATAATGTGGTTTCCCTCATAAGATGAAAGAACAGCAGAGACAATTAGAGGAAATAGAAGAAGAGCTTCGCAAAACACAATAAACATATGGCAGTCCCAAAATGAGCTTTTGGAAGTAGAAGCACATTCAAAAATTCTCCATTTTAATCTGGCGGCTGCAGAGAAGCAGATAAACCATCCCACTGAACAAGTATGGTCGAAAGATTTGCGGCTTTGAATGTGGACACATTTTTACAAAATGGAAGAAGAAGTGAAATACAATACAGTATAACCCACCTTTCTGTACAATGTACAGAAATACATTGGGAAAAAAGTTGTTAGATTGTTGGCATCAAAATGTATGCTATGGCACAATTACACATTTACTTGCTAAAAAAAAAAACAACTTCTTTTCTTATGAGCTTACTAAAAGAAATGGAAAAGATTTGAAAATTAAATCACTTTATTTTTACATCAAGGAAAGAAACAATGTTTTAAGCCTTGTTTGGATCTTTATGAAGCTTGATGAAGAACCAAACAATGCTCTTGGCAGGTATGGTCTGTGTGTCAGGGTCTCCGATGGGTTTTCTTGTGGGGGGCCCAGCGATGCCTAATTATGTCACTGTGCTTGGCTCTATTTTCTGTGAGACCAATTGCCTCTGCCACTATCTTTGACTATGTTCCTTGTCTAAACTAAACAGTAAGTACATGACCAGGTAGTTGAAAGTCATTGATGTTTCTCTGGCTGCACTTATGTGTTTTGACAGATAAGTCCAGGTGCAGGACTACTAGCTGTGTTTGTGTTAGTTGCCAGAAGGCGGTGACCTGAGGCAAGTCATATATGTTTTGATTGCCATCATCAAACATGCTAGGAATCATTTACCTTCCCAAGGGAACAAGCGTGATAAGAGATGCATGCCCTTTAATATTCTTAGTGCCACTTTGTACTCGCTTAAAGAGCACTTGTGCCCTTGTTATTGCTGCTGTCTGCACTGAGCACCGGTTCAGAAATATACCTATGGGCTTCCCCTTGCCTGATGGGGCACTGATTAATGCAGAGCTCGATCCATGGGGCATGCAGCAGGTCTGTACACTCTGAAAAGCATCTCAGAGGCTTGCAGCCATTGTTAACATGCCCCATGTAGTATTCAAAGTGCAAAAAACACCTCGTTGTAGCCTTTTTTGCACACTGTATGGGACATTGTAAATAAGGTCAGATATGTGATTTGGTTTGATGCAAACGGTAAGCTTTCTTCAATTCAATTTAATTCTATTTACTGAGAAAGGAAATGTAACCAAAACCTGGTTTTTAAGTTCCATCACTGACTCACTATAATATTAATTACATTGCAATCAGAATTCAGTGCAATCAGCCTTTATTGTTTCATTATGAGGATGAATTGTTTATTATGCCTTTGAGTCATTACAGTTAAATGATAATGAATGCGACAAGTCACAGTAAATGGCTACGCAGATTTTACATGGTATGGAATAAGAAACATAATAGTCTAGGCATGAACTATGTCAGTAATTAAAACAAGAAGTCGTAAAACCCACCCCTTTTGTTCTCTCCATTTTCAAGCATTATGCCTTGCTTATTCACACATTCAAGCGCACTGATTTGTGGTTTGGAAGATATAATAAAGCTGTAGAGACACAGGTTAAAGACTCCTGATAAACAGCCTTAGAGAAATATAATGATTTTATTACAAAGCATTGGTCTTTTGCAGTAAGTGAGGCATTACCACCCCTATGCTTTCATGCTCTGCACTCATCCCTGTAATGCTAAGAGTTTATAATATCGAGTAAATGTTTATGCGATCATTATATTTGCCAGAAATTATGCATAGTGTTGTTTACAGTAATGTTACAATTAAAACATCATTTGTAGGCAATTAGAGAGAGTGTATCAGTGGAACAGCTCTGGAGACCATATGTATCCCCCTGCAAGAATACGTTTTTACTCAATCACACCACAATATCCAAGACACTTCTTACAACTGATGCAATTAAGTGTTTTCATCCATCATCTGTTGCTCAAGGAAAAACAAAGGAAGCCTCTCTGATGAGTACAGGGCTTGCCAGATTGCTATGTGATAATGACAAATTAAAAAGAATTAAACCAGAGCATAAAGTTAAGCTGAAAGAACAAATGAACTTTCTACATCCGAAAAAATATTTTTGTTTTTTTTTAAATTCTATATTTTGTTATTCATCTTTTAAAGTTATATTGGCTTTTCTTTTAAAGATGAAAAACGTAAGCCAGCCCTGGCGTTGTCCTTTTTGAAAAAAAAAAAGAGATCCTTCTACAACCCCCCAGCCATCTAGTACATAGCCATGATGGACTCCAAATATAACTCCAACTGCTTCACTAAATATACAGCCATAACACTAGCCTGGGTCAAAGTTTACAGGAGGGTGGTTTGGTTAATACTGGACCATCAGCTTATTATTTACATATACTTTCATACCCCCCAGTGTAATGACTGCACATTCAGTGAGGCACCTTGAGCAGCAGGCCATTGGCCTTATGGAGGACCCACCACTAGTAACCAGCAGTAGCACTGTGTACTTCCCCATGGGGATTTCTATTGTGTGCAATCAATTGTGCAACTAGCAATCCTAGTACCTCGTTAGTGGCTGCTCATGCAACCTGCCTCATGGCCTCTTAGGGATTTAATCTTTACATGATATTATATGTTAAAGTTTATATAGGCAATATTTGTCTATTTATTCTGAAAACACATGCCTATATGCTATGAGGCATATGAGGTGCTTTTACCCTCAGTTAAGGAATTCTTGTTGGAAACATGCACATAACTGTGTATGTCCAGTGAATAGTGACGGGCGAATTTATTCGCCAGGCTCAAATTCGCAGCAAATTTGCGTGATTCGCTAAACGGCCGCGAAAATTCGCTGGTAAAAATTTGCTGTCAAAAAAAAAGTTGCTGTGTCCAAAAAAAAATGGACGCCGGCTTCAAAAAAATGGACGCCGGCGTCAAAAACAGACACTGGCGTCAAAAACGAGACGCTGTCGCCGTTTCACGTTTTTTTCGCCGTTTTGCAAATTTCACGGGAAATTCGAATATTTTTCGGCGAAGCAAAAAAGCGCCAATTCGCCCATCACTACCAGTGAACCAACTATTCACGCAGAACCAGTGGCGTAACTAGATGTTGCTGGGCCCCACAGCAAATTAATTTTAGGGCCCCCAACATATCCAGTATTTGTCCTGTTTTACCAATATATGTTCAAATTGCTCATCAATGAGAGCCTCATGGGGCCCCCTGTACCTCCTGGGCCCCCCTGCAGCCACAGGGTCTGCTTCCTCTGTAGTTACGCCCCTGCGCAGAACCATTGGTTTATTGCACAGATACAGCCTAATAATTCAGAACCAGAAATCCAAAAGTTCAAAACCATAAAGCCTAATAATTCAGAACCAGAAATCCAAACTTGCACACAGCCTGTTTTGATCTCCTTGACTCTCATCATGGCTCATCACGGAACATGGCTTCTGAAGGGTAAGACTTGGAAAGCAAAAGAACCATTTGGTTAGGGTGAGAAGGGTGCAAATAAACCAAAAATGTCATTTCATTTTAACCTTTTCCTAAATATTAGATTAGTGACACTAGGGGGATTAGTTTCTAAACTCTGAATGCAAAAATCACTAAAAAAAACGTGATTTTTTTTAATAAAATTTGACTTTTAAAAATCACAATTTGTTTGGAATTTATTAAACCCTGAGGATGAAAAAGTCAGAATCTGAAAACCTGGCATCTCAGACCAGTTGAGGTTGCATAGAAGTCAATGGGAGAAGTCCCAATGATGTTTTGATGTGCGCTGGGTTTCGGGCAATACCCCATGAAAATTGTGAAAATCTGGTCAGAAAAATTTGTGAAAATCTGTGCAAATTATTCACACACACAACATTTTATGCATTTAAAGTTCCTTTATGTCACCTTTCATGCCATTTGCTCAACACGCAGATATGTGTAAAGTTTGGTGGCAGCCTGGAAAATTTGGGGATAGTTCAACATAATATAGGAGTAATGTTTAGTCAGTTAAAAAAGGAAGCTCAAAACATGCTTTTTATTCAGTAAATGAAAAAAGGGATTTGTGATATGCACGCAAATTGAATTCTATTATACGTTAACATGCTATGTATCTCAAACACATTACTCACCCACAGACCTACTGAAGGAAGATGTGTGAGACTTGCTTAGATGTTGGAATTCAATACATAAAATGGTTCGCAAGAAATCCATGATGACCTGTCATGTTTATGAATCTTCACTACACTCAGTGAAATGATTGGTTCGTTAAAAAAACTGTATGCATTTAGGAAAAGACAGCTCAAGTTTCAGTTTGTTGAAGAAATAGCCACCTGAGACCTGTTTCATTAGTCAAACTGGGTTTTTGAAAACAAAGCTTCCATTTTGCTGGCTTGGGAGCATCATGTCATTTGCTTCAACATTATACTATAAAAAGTTTCAACTGATACATTTTTTGATTCAAGCCAGAGAAGATTGAAACTAGATTTTGCACCTCTCTAATAAAAATTCTGGCAGCGATGGTGCTAAACTAACCATGATGATACTGAGGCAAATGCATGTAAATTCACAACTTTGCAATTCTTATATAGAAGCATATTTGTTTTTGAAGCACTTATGTTTTTCTATTGACTTTTGACCTCCTGTATTTGTGTATCATGTGGTGTTTTGGAGTAGAAGCATGACATAAATGTAGTTTTCAGGTCTGAGAGAAACATCATATTGTTTTGAAAAGCCGATTCAATCACTTTAAAAATGAAAACTGACTTGCTGCAATTCCTCGAAGTGTACCATCTGCACGTATTTCTTATCTACGAGCAACAAGCATGGGAGTAATTAGTAAGCAGAGAGCTAGGATTCACTCTAGGCTAATTTTTTTATAGAATCAGATAAAATGAAAAAACCTCCCTCACCCATATGGCACCCAAGGACTGAATATGTCTTTTGTTTTTGTGCATTTCTATTACACACGTCCAAATGGATTAACCTTTGTGCTGCTTCAAAAGTTATAACACATGCTATGACATGTATATTTCTACCATCAATAAATTCGACAGGCGCGAATTTGTGGCAAATTTCCATATTTCACTGCTGGCAAATACATTTGCAAAACTGCAGCTTTTTGGTGCCAATTTGGTACCATAAAAAAATTTGGACGCACGTCGGAAATGTCGCTTGTGTCAAATCCTTTGCGTGTCAACATTATTCGGATGCCTATTGACTTTAAAGCTGGCGTCAAAATTGATGCAAACTTCGGAATTGACACGGGTGTCAAAATTCGCATTTCAAAATTTATACGCTGTTTTGGGAATTACAAAATTTTTCGGCGACATGAAACGGGACTAGGGATGTAGCGAACCGCCGATAATGTGTTCGCGAACGCCGTTCGCGAACACCGGCAAAAATTGCGGACAGTTCGCGAACAGTTCGCGAACTTCGAACATCCGAAAATCGTTCGATTCGAACGATCGAAGGATTTTAATCGTTCGATCGAACGATTTTCGTTCGAATCGTACGATCGAAGCCATTCGATCGAATGATTTCATTCAATCTAATGGCTTCGATCGTTCGATTCGAACGAAAATCCTTCGATTTTAGCGATCAAATGGTCGAATGGTCGAACGATTTTGACGCGAACGCCTATTGGCGAACGTCGCGCGATGTTCGCGAACTTGCGGCGGACGCGAACAGCCGATGTTCGCGCGAACAAGTTCGCCGGCGAACAGTCCGCGACATCCCTAAACGGGACAAATTCGCCCATCACTAATTACCATTCTTTCAATATATATCCATTAAAAAGCACGAGAAACCATAACTGTTGATGAAATCACCAACTAAATCAATCAGTGTTATATTTTGGGACTATGTGAATCAGTCCTCGGCTACAAAAGAAGTAACTGGATCACAAAAAGGGTCACCAGCCTATTGCAATTCAGTGGAAACCCATATTTTAGAAACAAAGGGGCTCCATCATTGTGGATAATTACACTGATTGAACTAGTGAATGAGTTGAGAAGTCAACTCATGAGTAACAGAAGTCATCCAGTGTGGAGTGTGAAAACTATGCACCTTGGTTACAATAACACACTTTTTAATTATAGGGTATTTTTTAAGTAAATCAAAGAAGGAAACAATGTAGAAACAATGGAGCATAACAAACATGCTAGGAAAATGCAATAAAGACTTCAAGGAGGTTATGTTATATATGGTGCAACGTTTGCTGCCCTTCTTATCATCTATAGCAACCAATCAACAGTTTAAAAGCAAATATCTTATTGGTTCCTATGGATTACTGCTCCTGGGCAAAGTTTGTGCCTTTTATTACATAAGGGGTCAAGTGCGAAAAAAAACCCAGAACACAAAGCAGAGCTATTCTGAAAACTGTGCATCAAGGAACATTAACCCTTGCCCTCACCACCCTGTGTGTCCTGGGATGCATGGTGGCAATGCTGCATTTGTCCACAGATATGGGGGGAATGGGTCACTCTTTTGGAGCCACGTTAAAAAGTTTGGAGAGTCAGCAATGCTGTGCAGCACCCCTAGTGGTTGAGAATTGGTGGGATGTTCCCTTCTCCTCTAATTCACTCCCAGAAAAAACAGCACATTATATAGAAACCCAGCTAAGGATTATCTGATGGTGTCAGTGGCTACCCTACACTATGAATAGTCAACAAGTTACTGAATCAACACCACCGTCCTACAATGTAACACCATTACTAGCAAATAGCATATTCTAGCTTTGTATCTGTGTGTTTAATATTCTTGAAATGAACAATCAATAGCAAAGTGTTAAATTTCTGTACACATGAAGATCTAACATTTTGCCCCAAATCTGTAGTATCAACCAATGGGTTGTTTATAACTGTAATTAATGTATCAAAGTCCTTAATTGTTCTAGAAACTGCTAGAAAATTAAAGGTGGCTACAATTATTTGTCACTTAGATAGAACTATAAAAGTCCATATCATGAGGCATCTTGAACATAAGAGCGTTCCATCGACTATGGGATATTCTCATGCGTGTAATAAATATGGTTACACGTTTTTCTATTCTTTCTCTCTATTTCTGTGCCTGCTGAAAAAAAAAATGATTTCTCAGTTTGCCTTACCCAGTATCACAGTCTGTCCTTTTCATTTCAGAAAAGCATTGTGTTGAAAAATATAATCTACAGTTGCGTTTATAGAACTCTATTTTTTATTTTTTTTTGCTTTCCTTGTAACATGTTAACAGAAGATTCATGTCACTCAATTCCAATACTCTTTACACTTGCCTATTGTCCCCTTAAGGTATGGTAGCAATTTTCTTCATTACATTTGTGCTTTGTTCTGTTCTTGTATTATAGGGACAGTCAGATAGAATAGGGAGGAACCACTGATTTGACATTTTAGGGGAGTTTTAGCACAGCCTTGAAAGTACAACCTGCATAGTAGTGGCTGCTTTGATGAAAACATGATGGAAGGAGAAAAGGCCTTCTACAGTCAACTAATTAAAAACAGGTTTATATCACAATTTTTTAACCAGGTTACTCTATGAAATTCAAAGTGCAGTTTTATGAGGTGTTCACAGAAAAAAATAATAAACATTTTACTGAAAGAGAAATAGCCATTTGCACTATATATTGGTGTTAACTCTAATCTTATTCACACTGGGCCTTGATTTATACCTCATCTGAATACCTTAATGACAAGTTTACCCTGGGGTGTGTTTCTACTGAATCAAAATCTGTGTACTTACTCCCTAAGAGAAAGCTGTGGCTTGCTGCATTAACTTTACAGATATGGGATCCATTATTCAGAAATCCATTATCCAGATAGCTCAGAATCATGGGATGGTCATTTTTCATAGATCCTATTTTAATCAAATCCCTCAAATTTTAAAACATGATTTCCCTTATCTCTGTAATGATTAAACAGTAGCCTGTTCTTGATCCATACTAAGATATAATGAATCCTTATTGGAAGCAAAACAATCCAATTGGATTTAATTAATGTTTTTTTAGCAGACAAATTATGGCAATCCAAATTACAGAAAGACCCCTTATCCAGAAAATCTTAGGTTCCAAGCAGAACAGGTCCCATGTTGTACCTCCATACTGCATCTCTGCTGGTACCACTGGCAATTTTCAGACTGACTGAAATGCCCATTCATTTCAATATATTTTGCATGAAAAAACAGAGCAAAAAAAAAAAAACACCTAGTGACTACAATACGTTTCATAAAATTATGGGACAGATTTTTAGTGGTTCTAGAGCTTTGAAACCACAATTAAACGTATTTTCTATAAACCCATGAATGCCAGGAAAGTTACTAAAAGATCTGGATATATAAAAAGTACGACAAAAAAAACCGCTGACCAATACTCTAAAATACACGAAAACCTATAAAACCTTTAAAAATTTGAGTTTTTCAGAGTCTGAAAGTCTAAAAAAGGATCAAAGCTAGTCCCAATGACTTTTATCCTCAACTGCTTTTATTTGGTGAAGTTTTGTATTAAAGTTTTTTGTAGTTTTAACACTTAGGGGCAGATTTACTAAGGGTCGAAGTGAATTCGAGGGAATTTGCGAAGTAAAAAAATTTGAAGTAATTTTTTGGATACTTCGACCATCGAATAGGATACTATGGGGCACATTTACTTAGGGTTGAATATCCAGGGTTAATATTCGATATTCAACCGTCGAAGTTAAATCCTTAGACTTCGTATATCGAAGTCGAAGGATTTAGCGCTATTAATTGGATCGAATGAATAATCGTCGATTGAACGATTAAATCCTTCTAATCGAACGATTCGAAGGATTTTAATACATCGATCGAACAATTTTCCTTCGATCAGAAATTGGCTAGAAAGCCTATTGGGACCTTCCCCATAGGTTAATACTGATGCTCGGTAGGTTTTAGTTGGCGAAGTATGTGGTCAAAGTTTTTTTTAAAGAGACAGTACTTCGACTATCGAATGGTCTAATAGTTGAACGATTTTTAGTTTGAATCGTTCGAGTCGAAGTCGTTGTCGAAGTAGCCAAAAAAATACTTCGAAATTCAAAGTATTTTGTATTCTATTCCTTCACTAGAGCTAAGTAAATGTGCCCCTACGACTTCGAATTTACTTCGACTTCGGTTTGAAGTAAAAATCGTTTGAATATTCGACCATTCGATAATCGAAGTACTTTCTCTTTACAAAAACTTCGACTTCAATACTTTGCCAAATTAAACCTGCAGAAGGGCTATGTTAGCCTATGGGGACCTTCTACAACCATTTTCTAAGTCTGTAGAGGTCGAAGGAAAATCCTTTGTTCGATCGCTAAAATTGTTCGATTCGAACGATTTAATCGTTCAATCGAACGATTTTTATTTGACCGCGGGATTGCCAAATTTGTTGAAAAAACTTTTTTAATTCGATGGTCGAATTTCGAAGTTTTTTGTGCTTCGAAATTCGACCCTTGATAAATCTGCCCTTTAGTTCTTTTAAATATTTTTTTCAAAAACCATGAATTTTTAAAGAAAAAATATGATTCGTAAACAATAGAAATGTGTTATTAAATGTGTAGCAATAGTCAGCTCTCCTCCAGCCAATACTTAATTTCAAACAAAGTCTTGGTTATTTTATTATCCTTCTTCTCAGTTTCTTCTCAGAACATAAGTCATTTTTGGAAACAGGACACTTTGCTGGAGGGGAGGTGTCTCCCAATACAATGTTTCTATTGTATGAGTAGGGCCACATGTGAGGGCCCCTAAAAGCTTGTGTGCACCCATCACTTCAATATTGCATTAATATTTTTCACTATGAAAAAGATTGTCTGATACTTTGGGCTCCACAGTTTGTTGTTTAGTATTGGTAAATACAGTATATGTTACACTATGTATATGCATCAATAATTATAAATGTATTTTAAATTTCCCCCCTATTTTTCATTGAATCTTACTTTTATTTCTGCTTTTGTTGCATTCAGACTGATTTAATTAGATGTAACATATCTGGAGACACAGTTCCATGGAGAGTATTGTAATAAAATCAGCACTGTTCATGTAAAAATCCTTCTTTTATGAATTTTACTCCTCAATACCCAACCTAATTTGTTTCTCCATCTTATTACATCAATATTGGATTTGAAAATGCGAGGCCTACTAACCTAATTCATGTACTCTCATATATGATCACTTGTACAAGGAGAACTGGGACAGTGATCAGAAGGGGGGTAGGCACAATCACTTGTTCTGTTTCCTTGCATAGGGGTGACTTCTTGCACTAAGGTGTTGCTGTCAAGGTGTTAATATTATCAGTAAAAAAAGATATCTTGTATACATTGTATAGCATTCTATGGGCTGAAATGATGTGGTTTACTCTTATCTCCTAGCCAGTACATCTGTGTGTTGCTTAGAAGTAACTGCAAACGGGGCACTATGAGTGCTACATATTTATAATATCTAAATATGTGACAACAAAACCACTGTGCATAGATTTGCATTGTCAATTGACTATCAAGTCACCAACAGTTGATAAGCACTCACAAAAGAACATACAGGTGATTTTAGTGCAAGTTCAGGGGCATTTCTATGCTGTTTAGTATGTCAAGGCTGGCCTTAAACCTGTGGGCCAGGCAGGTTCAGACCAACAAAACTTTGCTGTCTTGCTGCCTACCAAGCTAGAAGAGGTTCACAGGAGGCAGCCAGCAGACACTGTTGGTTGTCTGTTTGGGATCTCCATTCAACCTTCCTCTGAAAGCATCTCACTAAGTAGACCACCATTAGGAGGACACTGAGGCCCATGTAGAGTTGCATTGGGACATTGGGGTGCACAGGAACTGTGACATGTGGTCTCCCTCCCGGTGCTCAGTAGCCATCCCCATAAATGCCCCCATGTCCATCCACAGAGACGCATACTTCCATCCTTGAGGCTTGCATCAGGGGAGAGGGGACAGTGTGGGTGAGGGGGCAGGCCTGGGTCAGCTGGGCCCACTGGCTTTTTCCCAACATTCCACTGGCCCAATTCAATACTTGGCCCATTTGTGAGGCCAGGCTTTGTCTTTGCGTTTGCTACCAGGTAGATACTGTTCTGTGTTCAAGAACAGTTACCCTTGGGCAAGTGGTGGCACATTGGTATTACCCATTATATTTCCTTCTTATATGTACAGTTTTCCATTGTTACTTCCATCCTTGCGACTGTCATCAGGGGAGAGGGGACAGTGTGGGTGAGGGGGCAGACTTGGGTCAGCTGGGCCCACTGGCTTTTTCCCCAGCATTCTGCTGGCCCAATTCAACACTTGGCCTTTGTGTGAGACCAGGTCTTGTCTTTGCACTTGCTACTTGCTACCAGGTAGATACTGTTCTGTGTTCCAGAACAGTTACCGTTGGGCAGGTGGTGGCACATTGGTATTACCTATTACATTTATTTCTTATATGTACCATTGTTGGTATATTTGTTTGTTTTATTTCCAACAGAAATTCAGCAAGGTGCACAATATCTCATAGGGCTCCTAGGTTTGCCTTGTCATTTGCAGTTAGATGTGCTGTGTATGCTGGAGAGTAGTTTTGAAGAATGCTTGCTTGCCCTTCATGAGAATATAATTTTGATATTCAAAAGTATGCAACATTTCTTATGAATTCAGTGACTTGCTGACAGTATCAGATGACATTTCTGTCCAACAGCAATGACAATAATTAGTCCAGCGGCAGGCTCCAGTAGTTACAAGGGCCTGGCTTATGTTATGGTTTTACATAAGATATATGTATGGGTAAGTTATATAGGTATACAGGTTATCTAGAATGCTTCCGACATGGGTTTTTTTGTAATTTTGATCTCCATACCATAAGTCTACTAAAATAAAATATTTTAAACATTAAAAAAACATGATTCATTATATCTTAGTTAGGACAAAGTACTGTTTCATTATTATGGAGAAAAAGGATAGAATATTTTAAAATGTGAAAATTATTATATGGATATCCTTCCCATAATTTGTAACTTTCTAGATAACAATTTTCTGACCTGGTTTTCCCTATTTCTACATTCAGCCAATATTTGTCCTTGGTCAACGTCCATCACAATCCCAAAACTAATTTTAGTAAATAAATTATGTATCACTGTCCCCAAAGGTCAAGTGACAAAAAACAACATACTCAAATAAATAGTCTCATTTTATTCTACTTTTGTACACCCCCCTCCCCCCAAAAAAACAGATATTGTAGAGCCCTCCTGGAAGATTTTGATTATTATGAGGAGTCTAGAAGATGCTGAACTTAGATATACGGCTCGAGTAGAACAGTGCCACCACCTACAAACAAATGATAACAAATTATATATATATTATATGTATGTAAACATGTGTGTGTGTATATACAGTATATATATATATATATATATATATATATATATATATATATATATATATATATATATATATATATATATATATATATATATATATATATATATATATATATATATATATATATATATATATATATATATATAAATGTGAATAAGTGGATGCACACCGGAATTTTTTTTAAAAAAAAATTAAAACTCACTTTTCTTTAATACATATTTAAAACATGGTCAGGTCAACATTTCGGTCTCCATCTTAGACCTTTGCCAAGACCCAAATGGTTGATTAAAAAGAACACATATATAGATATATTGATCCCACCCACAAGTGGTTACCCTGTCATTGCTTACTTTAAATAAATATAGTAGCCCTGTTATATGAATTCAGGCATTTTCAAACGTCATTAAATGCATCTGCGGGTAAACCAAAAAAGGAAATGTAAATAAAAACAAATTAGCATTTGAACCATGCAGAGACCCAATTTTTCAAACAGATTATACATTTATCAAATCTTTAACCAATATTAAATGTTGCACAAATCCAATTCTTAAGTGTTTAATTAAACCTAATAAACCTGCACATACCTGCTATCTGATTTCAATCATTTCGAACCTAGTAACAAAGATGGTATCAACGTTCATTCAAAAAGCATAGAAAAGAGCAATGCTCATTTAACCCCGAGGGTGCCAAGGTGTTCAGTTTTTTTTATCCAAAACACCTCCCGTTGCAATAACATCTTTGATCTATCACCATCTCTACTCAAGGGGGGGATATGATCAATGGCTATATACTTAAAGGTGGGCAACCTATGAACCCTCTCAAGAAAGTGCTTGGCCACTGGTTTCTGTGTCTGACCATCCCTAAAAGCCGTGCTAATCGCCGAACGGTGGCCATCCATTCGTAGCCTAAGGGTTTGATCCGTTTTACCTACGTAGGAAACTCCACATGGA